>NW_027077913.1:0-249000 GCF_963930625.1 Muntiacus reevesi
TGACCACAGTACTATTATTAAAGTCAGGAAATTAATATTGATACAATACTGTTATCTAACTTAGAGATTTTATTCAGAATTCACCAACTTTGCCCATAAGGGCCTATTTTGCAAAAGAAAATCTGATATTATGTGTCATTTAATTATAATAGCCTTTTGATTCTTAACAGAGTGATTTGTATTAGTTTTTACATTAGAAGCAAATGGCCCTGTGATCTTAATCTCTTTTTAGGCATTATGATCTCCATTTTTATCTTTATTTTTATTTATTTATTTAATCTTTATTTTTAATAAGTTAACTAATTAATTACATAAAGCAATACATTCACATGGCTCAAAATTTTAAAAGCATGAAGTATTCAAAGGGAAAAATCTTTTTTCTACTCTACTCTCAGGTTCCCAATTTGGAGACTCCCCAAATAGAAATTTGTAATCGACCCCTAATTGACTATGTATACTTTTTTTTTTTACACAAATCTGCTGACTATTGTTTGCCAAACACTTGAGATGGAGGAATTCATTTTCTTTTAAAGCAATGAGGTAATCTGGCAATGATGAGAAAAAGGATTGCTGTAAAGCTACTTCCTCTTTCAAATTAAATTGATCTTAGTCAGATTAAGAAGCTACTTACTACTACCTGTCTCCTTACTTCTCTATCTCCCCCCGCAGGGGACTGTGTCACCAGGACCTAATGCTGAAGCTTGTCACAGGTGAGGGACTTTGTGCAGAGGAAAGAAATAAAAAACTTGATCCACCCAGATGGCTCAAGAAATCCAGATCATCTCTGCCTTTCTCCTCTTGTTCTTATGTTACTTGGGAGAAAGATTCTAGAGGACAGAACTACACAAGGACCGTGTCTAATTTCTGGAGGAAGACCTTCTTTAAGACTCTGGGCTAGGACCCTCTCGGGTCAGTGACAGTGATTCAGGCAAGATTTGCCTTATATTCTGAGAATGGTAACGTGGAAATGGTAAAATAGTCAAGTGTCACAGGCACTGGCAGTGAAGACCCAGGTGTGCAGATGAGTCTTGTCACTTGCCCCTGGGTATGGCTGTTATATTTTCCAAATACAACATATAACCTGAAAGAAACTTTCCCAAATAAGTGAATTTATTTATATTAAAATTTCCAGTAGGATAACCATAATATATAGCTATTTGCAGGTTGTTAATTCATTATTGGAAATCTTCTTACTCTCTTATGACCTACTTGCATTTAAAAAAAAAAAATGGCTCTACTAGTTTTTTTCTTTTTTTCTTTTTTTAAAGATTATAGTGTAGAAAATTTCACACACAAAAAATAGAACACAAATCTCCATATTCTCTTATCCTCCAGCTCCAAGTTTTCAGCTCAAGGACAAGCTTTTTCTATTTCTGCTCGACCCACCTCACCCCCCAACCCTTCATACAGATGGTTAAAGCAAATCCTAAACCAAAGCAAAGCAAATCATCTTATACCATCATTTCATCCATAAATGTTTCAGCATGTTTTCTTAAAAGGCAGTGAGTCTTTTAAAAAAATAATTTAAATTCCTTTATCATTATCCACGATTCCTTAATATTATCAAAGATCTAGTGTTCATATTTCCTTGATTGCCATAATATATAATTGAGCTTCTTTGTTTAAATCAGGGTTCTTGGCTGATGTATCACTTAAGATTCTCTGATCTTTATCTTCCTACTCAGTCTCTCTTTTGAGGAGGGTATTTATATTGAAATATAGTTGATTTACTCCCCTGGTGGTTCAGCAGTAAAGAATCCGCCTACAATGCAGGAGACACGGGAGGCTTGGGTTCAATCCCTGGGTCGGGAAGATCCCCTGGAGGAGGGCAGGGCAACCCACTCCAGTATTCTTGCCTGGAGAGTCCCATGGAAAGAAGAGCTGGTGTTCTGTAGTCCATAGGGTGGCAAAGAGTCAGACGTGATGGAAGAGACTGAGTATGCATGAGCACATAGCCGATTTATAATGTTACATTTGTTTCAGTTATACAATACAGTGAATCAGTATTTTTACAGATTATACTCCATTTTATTATGAAATAATGACTATTTTTTCTGTGCTGTACAATACATCCTTGGGGTTTATTTACTTCATACATAGTAGTTTTTTAATTTCAATTTTTTAAATTCTGAAAGTATGATAACACATTTACAGGAGACTTGGAAAATACACTGTATATTACAATTATTTTTTAAGGAGATAAATTAAGATTTTTAGTTGGAGTTTTAGTATCAAACTCTCAAAAATTAATAGAATGAATATGTAGAGAAATAGAATGATATACTAGACCTGAAAAACACTATGAACCAATTCAATATAATTAAGATTTATACAATTTTTACACAACAGTAGGACACAAATTCTATTCAAGTTCCCATAGACTGTAAATTGGGAGACTCTGGAACTTATCCAAGGACATAAAACAACGTGCAAAAATTTCATGGTCTTAAAGGTATTGAAATCACACAGGGTCTGTTCTCTTATCACAGTGGAATTACGTTAGAAACCAACATAAAAAGATATTTGAAAATAACCCACATCTTTTCAAGTGCAATGTGACATTTACTAAGAGAGTTACTCAGTCTCTCTCTATTTTCTTGATAAAGGATATAAATCGGAAAATATTTCTTAAAGTTAACCTTTACTGTAGGTAAGCTGCAGTTGCAGGTATGGTGCAAATTCAAACTGAAATAGTATTTAAAAGCATCCATTGGCAGAGTTCTCTAATTTACCACGGCAGATTTGAACTATAATAACTGAATAAGGTAAATCTATTACTTTGCAGACAAAGTATAAATATGTATGTTACACCAGATTACATTAAAATGTCTGTTAGTTTATTTTTCATTACCATTCCTGCTGTCAGTTCCACTTTCTCATTCACCTTAGTTATAGCTTAGTACTTAAAGTATTGAGTGGTCAAAGTTCAAACTTTAGGAGGAATGAAATGGCATTTCTTGGTCTTAAATTCTAATTATGCACCACAGGCTGAATTGTAGCTCTTTTCTCTCAAAATGTGTAGGTTTTCTGTTGATAAATTGGCATCTGTATTAGGGTGCAACCTTAGGGTAACTGACTGCTTACTTTTTAAGTTTTGTTAAACGCATATAGTGTGTTTGTATTTGCTGCATAATTGAGAAGTTTCATTTTTGCCCAAGTATTTTTTATTGTAAAGCTTTTTAGGAATTTGAAATCTTTCATCTTTGGAAAGAAATCTCAAGTTAATATTAAATCTTATTTTCAGTGGTTGAGTACTCAGATCCTGACTGAGGTGGTTTATTTGTAATACACTCTTTGTATCCTTAGGATCCTTAATTTCAAGTATACTGTATTTAATATTTTTAAAACACACAGTGTTTTAAAATACAATGTAATGTTAACTTTTTAATTAACTTCAGTTTTTGGAGTCCTGTATTATTAACTTTAGGTCAGTAGTATAATTTTATACACTATAGAGATTTTGTTGTGTCCTAGCTTTGTATTTTAATGCTTGCTGCGTTCAGTGTAAATGTTTCCTTATTGTTTTGTTTTTACCATGAAGATCAGAATTTGTGAGAAAGAGTTAGATGCAAAGGTTAATTGAGCACCTATAAATTTGGCTGTTTAATTAAAATTCAGTTCCTCAGTAAACAGTAGTCACATTTTAGATGCTTAGTAGCTTCAGGTGGCAGTGGCTACTGTATTGGACAGCACAAATACAAGAACAAAATGGCTCTGTCACTGCAGAAAGGTCTTTTGAATAGTGCTGCTTTGCAGTGAGTTAGGTTCTGTCTAGACTCTGGGAATACAGAGATAAACATGACTGACAAGGCAAACACTTAGCTCCTGGTGGGGTTGAGAGATGGCAAACAAATAGCTGATGTCCATCATGTCATCATTAGGAAGAAAGATGAAAGTGGGTAAGAGAGAAGATGTAATGAAACAGTGTGCGGGGAGGTACCTGTTAACTAGGTGGTCAGGAAATGCCTTCTTAATATTTGCATGTCAGTGAATGAAGAGAAGGAGCAAGTCTTGTGAAGACCTGTAGGAAGACCCTTCTAGGCACAGGGAACAGCAAGTGCAAAACCCTGAAGTGAGAACAGATTGGACATACTTGAGGAATGGCAGCAAGGCATGTGCAAGTGAGGTCCTGGGAGAATGGTGCATGATGAGGGGGGACATGACGGACAGTAGCCACATCATGTGGTACCTTGTGGTCTGTGGTAAAGACTTAGAATTTTAACCTGAGTGTGGTGAAAAGACATTGGAGGGTTTTGAGCAGAGGAGTGGCATGATCTAAATTATGTTTATTTAACTTTAATATGCCAGATTTACAAATAAAACAGTTAAAAACCCCCATGCCCACATTCTCCAACTCTAGCAAAATGGGCCCAACTGAGATCATTGATCCCATGGATGACCTGTCCTTCCTTTATATATATTATCTCCTTTATCCTTCCCTGTAATATTGTGAAGTAGGATTTGTGTTTTAAAAGATCACCCTGGCTGCCGTGTAGAGAGTTAAGTTTAGGGGGGCAAGAGGAAAAGCATGAGGGCCTTTGGGAGCCTGAGACAGCAGTCTTAAGTGAGAGGTGATGGTGGCTTGGAGTCGAACGGCAGATGGTGGTTGAAGTGATGAGAAGCAGCCAGATTCTGGTGAAACCAGCAGGAATGCTGGTGTATGTAGTTAAGGAAAGAGGAGCAGGGGTGATGCCTGTACTGTGGTCCAGATGATGATGTGACTGCCCATAGGAGAGTTCAGTTTATTCATGTTAAGTTTAAGATACCTAGTAGAAGTCCAGAGGTTGTCAAGGACACATTTTTAGGTTAAGAAAAAGAGGAAAACCCAGTGAAGGTAACTAAGGAGATATGCTGCAATAGCTAGCTGTTGATTTATGGTCTGAGTTTGGCCTCCAGGTTTGCTAGAGCTGGAGCTAGCTATTGTAGTGTCTCATGTCCCATATCCCAAGCAACCCCTCAGCCACTGGCAGACTGGAATGATTGGTCCTCTGGATAGTAGGGAATCAGTGTTTCAGGTAGGAGAACATGATACATTGAAGAATACTGCTGAAGAATTTAGACAAACACATTGATTTGTGAAGGTATTAAATGTCTTTAATGAGCAATAGAATTTCTAGAGAATATAGTTACTCTTAAATGGAACACTAAGTAGAAGATTTTCTTGTATACTTTATAAATATTGCATTAGTAGTTCAAAATCAGAATTTTATTAAATTTTACTTTCTCCCTTTTTTTCTCATTTTAAGTAGACGAAATGCATGTAAAAATGAAAGCACCAAAAAGAACTGTGGGTGAAAGTTGGATGGCCTAACAGTTTATTCAGATTTTAAGATTTATTTACATATTATATCATTAGCAAAAGGTGTGTTATAAGGGTAAATTTGTAAGTGAATATTGACAAGTTGTTAAGTTTCTGCTTAAAGTCTTATTTGCTATTTTAAGTTATTGTTTCTTACAGATTTTCTAATCTGTGCTTATTTTACTAGGAGTCATGGCTTTGAAAGAATTACCTTACTGATTTCAAACACCATTTTAGGAGTAATTTTCCATATGCCTTAAAAGAAATAACCAAGCAAAAAAAGGAAAGGGACAAATAAAAGATATTGCCATTCTCATCCACTGTTTAACCTGACATTTTCAGAAAACAGTCTCACACTGAACTTTGTACACTGCAAGTAGTTGTTATCTAGACTGTGAAGTAAAGATAAAAGCTGTAGTATCTGATCTTAAACAAGTCACTTTAAGCCCTGGACTTCCAATTTTACTTAGTTTTTATTTTTATTTGTAATCTGTGAAGTGAATGTTTTGTGCTAAATGAGTGTCAGTTATCAAATTGTATAGATAAGAATTTAATAAAAATTTGCTTAGAGTGGATAGTTTGTTTGTGAGAGGCACTGTGTAATTACTGAATCTTTGAGAGCATAACATCACTAGTTTCTGCTCTCATTTATATACACAAGGAAGCATAATGTAACTGTTATCAGTATCCTGATGGAAGAGGGATAATTGAAGAAAAGCAGTTCTCTTTTTTAAAATAAGTGAAAAGAACAAATTATGGATGAAGTTTCACTGGAAAAGTGTAAGCCTGGAAGTTATTTGAAATGTTTACCTGAAGTAAGAGCAGATAAACGTAAAAACAAATTACCAAATAAAACTTGACAAGCAGATACAGATACTCAAGGTGCAATTCCCCAAATGAGCAAACGCTTGAACAGATTTTAAAGTCTTTGTCAGAAGGTTCTTAAACTTATCAAAAGGAAGAAACTACTTGGAGAATCAGTGAGGCTCTTTGGGCAGAGTTCAGAGGATATGCTCAGAAGTGATAAGTATGTTGTAGGCAGATAAACTTCATTCACTGAAGTTTTTTGGTCTCTCACTGTAAGTAAAGTATTATGACAGATAATTAGATGCCCTAAGGTATATTCTTTGATCTCTTAAGTGATTCATAAATTGCAAAAATCAATACAAAATCTTAAAATTGATAAAAATGTGTGTCAGACTCTAGTCATGAGATGGAAATCATACCAGTGATTTTCACAGAGAATTTAATACAACCGGTTGTTAACTAGGCATTTCCACTTAATAGTGGAAAGACAAAAGGGAACAGCAAGGTCTTGTCGGAAGCCACCACTGCCTCCTGACCGGAGAGCAAAGAGAAGAGGGCAAGTGGCTGGAAAGAAAGGCTGCAGCCCAAACTCAGGCCTCGAGGAAGGGGTTTGCACTCAGCTGGGACTAATGTCTTTGGGATCAGGAGAGGGGCCCAGTGGGGTAAGGGTACAGGGCTCAGCGAAGAGGGTTCTGCTGGCTGGCGCTGGTGTTCTAGGGGCACGGTGATACTGGTTCTGTGTCAGGAAGATACAGACTGGAACCAACTCTGGCTGCTAGAATGAACTGCTGCTGGCCTGAAGAGTGGTTGGGTTGCACTGGTGGCAAAAGGAAGCAAAAAATAGGACTAGGAAGCAAACAGAAAGTGCCGCATTTTCCTCCTCCAGCTTTCTGGTCTCAAGTACCCCTTGACTTCCAGGTGGCTCAGTGGTGGAGAGCCCTCCTGCCAGTGCAGGGACAGATTTCAATCCCTGGGTTGGTAAGATCTGCTGGAGAAGGAAATGACTACCCATTCCAGTATTCTTGCCTAGAATATCCCATGGAAAGAGGAGCCTGGCAGGCTGTAGTCCACGGGGTTGCTGAAGAGTCTGACACAGCTTAGTGACTAAACAAAAACAAGCACTTTATTGGCAGAGCCTAACAAGAAGCAAACTGTAAAGGAGAAAATGTGACTCACCCCCAGGATCACAAAGTAAGAGCGTGGAAGGGTAGTTTTAAGGCTGAGAAACAAAAGCTCAATAACTTGCAGGAAGAAAAATGAATCTACATCTTTCACACAAGGCATATTTAAGTGTCATTAGAACTTTATAGTCAAGAAATGCTATAGGAATTAATAGGAGAAGACAGATCCTTGTTAGGATAAACAGACAAGGCAATGTTGGAGAGTAGTGTTTTAATGTGAATGTGATTTTCGCAGGCAGAAGTGAAGTGAGGGATGATTGCAGTAATGGAAGGAGATATTATAGGGTATGAGAAAGCTATAAAATTGCATAATGGAGGACATGGGACAGACCTGGATCAAATTGGTTTCTACTGATGACTAACTTTAATGCTGAAAGTCATTTTTTGTCTCTGACTCTCATTTCTCTTTCATCCTTGATCCTTTAGGCATTGAAGACTATTATTGGTTGGATCAAAACCATGTTTTAAGACCATTAATTTAGAGTTTCTGGAGTTGGAGGTGACAGAGAATCAAATATGGAGATACTTTCTTGAGTAAGTAAGTTGTTACTTGCTCCAGATACAGTTTTCTTATTAACACAGAAGTTTTTAATCAGGTCCATGGATAAGGTTGAGAATATCCTTCAATGCGTGAATATAATTACATGTGATTTTTATGTTGTCAAGGAAGAGGTTTCAGGTGTAATTTTCATCAAAATGAGATTAAATAAAAGGATGTTTGGAATTTGGTAGACCATTAAATGTAAGTAAACTACTCAAGAGCATATGGGTGTACTGTCATTATTCACTTTATTGGGCACTTAATATGTTGAAGGCACTTAGGAAAAAGAATGTAGGGTAATAAAAGTATATCAGTATAGTAGGGAGCTGGTCCTGCTCTTTCATGGGGGGCATAGGTCCTAGGGAGGGCTGCCTGCCTAGGTAGTGATTTGTGCTAAGATATAGAAGGTTAAAAAGGAGTTAACGATGAAGACACTGAGGTGGTGAAATTGTGGCATTTTTAACAAAAGTGGATTGACAGTATTACCATAAATTTCCCTAGTGATTTGTTTTGAGGGTCCGCAGGCTGCTCTTGAACTTCCATAAGGAAGCGTGTTGAATATTTCTCAGATAGCCTTTGGAGGCTATCTATTAAATTCACAGATTCAAGTTAGAGGAGCCAATGTGGCCTAAGCTGGTGGTCTTCAATTTTGACCTGATGTCTAGATTATTTTTAATCTTGGGGGGTTGAACTGTGGAGTTACAAAAGATATTATTTTCATTGTGGTAAGATGTCCATAGCATAAAAATTAGCATTTTAACCATTTTTAAAGTGTACTGATTGGTGGCATTAAGTACATTTCACATTTTTCATGTTACCAGTCTGAAACTCGGTACACATTAAATAACAGCTTCCTATGCTCTTCTCCCTCCAGGTACTGGGAACCGCTATTGCATTTTTCCCCTTTATTAATTTGACTGTTCTGGTACCATGTATCAGTAGAAACTGAAAACACTGTTTTATGTCTGGCTTAACTTCACTTAGCACGATATCTTTAAGGTTTATTCATGTTGTGGCACTACTAGCATTTCATTCCTTTTTTTTTTTTTTTTTTTAAATGGAGTTCATTTTTTAGAGCAATTTTAGATTCGTATTAAAATTGAACAGAAAGTACAGAGTCCTCATACACTACTCCTACCCCCATGGATGCACAGCCTCCCTCACGTCAGCGTCCCACACCAGAGTTGTGTATCTGTTGTAAAATACAAACCTCAGTGATACATCATTTACACTGGAGTCCTTGGTTTATGTGAGGGGTCACTCTTCTTGTTGTACAGTCTGAGTTTTGTGTAAAGACATAGTGTCATACGTGGTATTTTCACTGATCCAGAAGCAAGTTGCCCTCCAAATACACATTCTGCGTCTATGGATTCAGAAAGCCACAATCCATACACATGATACACCATCTGCAGTTGGTTGAATATGTGGAGGCAGAACGGTATGGAGGGTTAACAGTATTCTTCACCACTATGCATTCACAGTTTAAAAGAACATGCCAGTTTCACTTAAAATTGTTCTTAATTAAGTAAAAAATTACTAATCTTATTAAGTCACAATCCTTGAAAACACGTAATTTTAATATTCTGTGTGGTGAAATGGAAAGTGTGCCTGAAGTATTTTGGCTGCATGCCAAAGAATGATGGTTGTCTCGAGGAAATGCACTTGTCATTCTGTTTGTATTTTCTGCAATGGACATGATTTTAATTTAAATGACTAACTATGCTTATTCAGACTTGGGTATTTGTAGATATTTTCTCAGAAATGAAAAAAATAAGCCTATCAGTTTCAGGAAAATAGTGTCTGTGCTAGAGATAAAATTTGAACTTTCAAGCAAAAATTAATATTTTTGGAGAACTTGTATCCACCATCTGAGTTTTATCTGTATATTCTATTTTTTTGCTCTTCATTTTTTTCATCTCTCTTCATTAGGCTTATTTAGAAGCTGCTAGAGGATTTACACACACACACACAAATACATACATACATACATATATATATATATAATATAAAATGAAGGAGAATATATGTATTCTCCTTTATTTCCAAGGACTGTTTTAACAGAGCACAGTGCTTGAGCTTGGCAGTTTTCTTGTTTGAGCGTACTGACCGTACTGACTGCAACGCTTCGCTCTGTTGGTTCCCACTGCTGTTAGGAAGTCAGCTATGAGTCTGAACTGTTGCTACTTTATAAAAGTTACTTCCCTCCCCACCCCCCCTACCTCCCCCATAAGACTTTGCTCCTTGTCTTTTATTTTCTGCTGTTTGACAATGATGTATCCAGGTGTGGTTTTCTTTTTTATTGATTTTCCTTGGAATTCAGTGAGCTTCTTAAATCTGAGATCTTGAGTGAAGTGTCTAAACACATCTGAAAAATTCTCATCTTTAAAATATTAATGCCATTTTTCTCCTTCCCTTTAAAGACTAATTGATTGTATATAAGACCCACTTACTGAATTTTTTGTTTCTCTTTGTCTCATTCAAACATACATTTGTTGAATTTGTTTTATTTTTATTTTTCAGTTCTAGAGTTTCTGTCCAGTTATTCCAGCACTGTTTGCAGAAAAAGACTCTTGTTTCTCTTTTGGATTGCTTCGGCTCCTTTGTCTGAAATCATCAGTTGACTGTACTTGTAGGCCTGTCTTGGGGCTCTTCCACTGACCTATGTTTGTCTGTTCGTTCACCAGTTCTGTGCTGTCTTGATTACTGTAGTACAGTAAGCCTTGAAATCGAGTGGTGTGAGTCCTCCAACATTGTTCCGCTTTGGTCTTGTGTTGGGTAGTCTAGTGTTTGCCTTTGTGTGTAAACTTCAGAAATCATTTTGTTGATAACTATAAAGTAACTGGCTGGGGTTTTGATTGGAATTGTGTTGAATCTATAGATCTAGTTGGGAAAAATTGTTGCGTTAACTACTGAGATGATGTATAACTGGGATTGTTTTATGTAAGAGCTCTTTTTACTTCCAGTTCACCGTTACTCTGGCAGGGAGCCCTTACAGGTTCAGCTTGAAGTAGGGATAATATACCAGAGTCCCCATGTTTGTCTGGCTCTGGAGTTTGACTTTTCCCTGTGAGACCTCTGAAAGGTTAGTTCCGTTTTCCAGGCTTTTCGTTGGAATTGGGTATTTGGTTCCACAGCCCTTGGAACCTGAGTACTGTGATCTTGCTTTATTTTGGGGACCCAGCAATTGTTCATCACCTTGTTACCTCTTGAATGCTTTTGAGTTGTTAAAAACTATTTCATCCAGCTTTTAAAGTTATTTTCAGGACGGGAATCAGTTCTAATTTCCTCCTCTATCATTGCTGAAAATGAGTTTCCCCAGTTTCCTGTCTCCCTCATAGAATTGGTGGTCAGTGTATTTAGACTTTAAAATTTTGTGTAAATTCTTGGAGGAGCGGGATGAATTCTCCCAACTTTTGAATGTCTGTTGACACCTTCCAGACAGTAATAGGTAAGTAGATCTTCAAAAGCTCTACCTGTGGTGAATAAATGATGCAGTTGAGTTTTTGTGTGGTCTGGTTAGTATAAAATGTGCCTTGGTTTTGGGCACTGAACAGTTGGGCAAAGAACCTACCAGTAGTTTTGGGTTTATAGTATAGATTGCTACTCATCTGTCCCAGTTTTCATTCATTCTCTCTCCGTGATAGAATTCCCAGTTTTTTGCTGGGCTGTGCTTACTCACTCACTCAGCCAGGTCCCGACTCTCTGCGACACCATGACTGTAGGCCACCAGGCTCCTCTGTCTATGGGGATTCTCCAGGCAAGAATACTGGAGTGAGTTGCCATGCCCTTCTCCAGGGGATCTTCCCAACCCAGGGATGGAACCCAGGGCTCTCACAATGCGGCCATATTCTTTACCAACTGAGGCACCAGGGAAACCCAAGAATACTGAAGTGGGTGGCCTACCCCTTCTCCAGAGGATCTTTCCAACCCAGGAATCGAACTGGGGTCTCCAGCATTGCAGGCGGATTCTTTACCAGCTCAGCTAAAAGCTCACATACATGTATGCATTTAAGCAGACTTCAAATCCAGCTAATTTTTATTCTTGCTATACATCCCCCTTTCTCCTAGTCTGTACCAGCATTGTTTCTTGAGCTTGTCACGTCTTGCCTGTATTGCTCAAGTAGACATACAACTACTTCTTTGTTTAGAGTCTTGTAACTGATATTTTCTTTTTCATCAGCAGAAATGAAAGAACTTTTCAACTATGTTACTCCTGTGCTTGCAGAATTGATTTTAGTGTCCTTAGTTTTCAACTCTTTGTGATCTGGTCCCATTTGTCATTCCTAACCTTACATTTGATACCCTAATAACACCAAATATTAAAAATTTCCCTCCCCTTGTATTTGTGGTTCCTTACGACTGTGTCCTTTCTCATGCCTAATCCAGGGTTAACTTTCTTTTAAAATAAATTAGTTTCAGGTATTTTTTTAGTTTAATCAACTTTACATGTTTCTGAACATGAGAATAAATAGGCTCTGCTGTTGAATGCAGTGTAGCCTGAAATCTACACTGTGTTTATATAGTGTTTATATATCTAGTGGTTTTTATCCTAAGTTGCAAATTTTGTTTTTCTTAAGATAATCTGTTAGAAAAAGTGATTGTAATATGTGAGTCATAAAATTAAATTGTTTCAGAATTGGGCTTATCTAGACCAGTCTCCTGTTTCACATATAAGGAAATTGTGGCCAGGAGAAATTAGTGATTCTGTCAAGTCAAAATTAGTTAGAAGCAGAATCAAGGTCTGTCGTGAGTTTCATCCTAATATAAATATCTGCTTAACGAAAATCTTCAAGTGTGTTGAAGTTTTCAAGTGTTCTTATCCCTGTAGTACATCTAGGATTACCACACCATGTTTCAAGGGCCTGTAGTTCTTGTGTGAATAGCAACTTGGGTAATGAACTGAGCAGTATGCATTCTTAATTTATGCCTTAACAACTCTGATTCTGTAATGAATGGTTTGCTTACAGTCGCTTTAATATACTTACCTTCTTGACAGTTCATTCTGGGAGGAATAGTTAAGTGTTTAAGTGAAACAGGCATGGTAGATACAACACTTAACAGTTATGTGTGTCTTTGTTTTTAGCATCAAGCATTGCACGATTCTCTCGAATAATGTAGATCACCTTTTACTGAATTTAACACTGTCTGATATCATGGTCTCCCTGGCAAATGCCTCAACTTTGCAGAAGGATTCCAGTTGGATAGAAAGGATAAGGAAATTTGTAACAGAAACCCTTGAAGATGGGTCTAGGCTAAACAGTAAGCAGCTGAACAGATTGCTTGGTGTCTCCTGGAGGTTAATGCAGATGCAGTCAGACAGAGGTGGGTGTCAATGCTCTGTCCTTACTTAAGAGAGGGGCTCTTACGCATACTGTTAATGTTGAGCATCTAATTTTGAGTTCATACCTGTCAAACATTTCATAGTCATTTACGTTCGAGCCATAAAAGGTAGCCAGCATAATCATGAAGGAATGTCTGCTTGAACCCTGATGGCTGAGAACACCCCCTTTTCGGTGGGTAGGTCCACTCTGAAGCTGATGGGTAGGTTTTCTACTAGATTACATAGTTGGAGTGAAAGAAGGTAAGTTTTATTAATAGGAAATGACATTGAGCCTAAGGATAAAGAAATACTTTTCTGATCTAGTTTGACTAGAAATTGGTGGATCCTTATCTCTTTACCTTTCTTGTAACTTGAAGTTATGTTGCATTAAGTCAGTTTTTAGTGTGACTTACTAATTCTTTTCATTCAAGCAGAACTTTGCTGTTTGGTTCCTGGCTTATCCACCTTTCTAGTATTGTGGTATTTGTTGTCCTTTCCTAGGTTTGTTGTCTCTTAGGAAAATTTGTACTGTAATCTCCGATTGGTTTGACTTTTTTATTAGGCCATTGATGTAGGATTTTGATGGTAGTCATCAGTTTGTGGCTAAAATCTGCTTCCTCATAGGAACAAGGTGCTTCTGTGCTTTTTAGAAGAATTATGGTGCTGGTGAAGAAACATTTTGACTCACATGCAGCTGTTTTCTCTTGTTTCTTAGAGGCTACAGAGTCTCTCATAAAGGCAGTTTATACATTGTATCAGCAGAGAGGCCTTCTCCTTCCAGTTCCGACTTTGTTACTGAAGTTTTTCAGTAAAAGCTATCAAAAAGAAGAACTGAGATCTTACAGAATCCGGTACAGTTCCTTTGTTATTTTGCTTTTCTTTTTCTTACCAGGTTACTTTGTAATCTGTATGAATAAGATGATAGGGTGATTAAATCTTTGGAGAAAATCTTCTTTTTATCCTTTTTGGTTTTATTATTTTTTTTTTAAATAAAAAGGCATACATAATAGTTTCAGTAACCTTTATACACATAACTGAGAAGGTAAAAGTCTCTTTGAGCATATATTTCCACTTGTCTGCTTAACAGCTAAAGGACAATTATTGGAACCACCTGTAGCAGCCTCAGAATTTTGTTTTGCTTCCCATAAAAATTATGGAGGTTTAACCTCCGGCCCTTAGTGACATATTGGGACACATGGTATAAGAATGAGGGCAGTAGAAGAGGAGAGGTGTACAATAGGTGAAAGAGATTAAAAGGTGCAAACTGAGTTATAAAGTAAATAAGTCATGGGGATATAATATACAGCATAAAGAATATGACCAGTAACTTTTATTAGGACAGGTGGTTACTAGACGTATGGTGACCATTTGCAATGTGTACAGATGTCAGAGTATTATGTGATACATACCTGAAACTAACATAATACTGGGTGTCAAAAATGTTTCAATAAATTTTTAAATGGTGGTATCTTAAAGAGCAAAAGTGTCCAGCTTGGTTTGGTGCTGTCTGGTGATGCAGACAACACGAAGTGTAGAACTCAGGAATCAGTCTTAGATGTGGTGAGTTTGAGGTTTACTTGGGATAGTCTGGAAGAGATGTTTGGGTGAAAGATAACAGGATTTGTGGTACCTCAGCATACATAGGTAGTTGTTAGAACATATTCAAGTCTTTACTGTGAGTCAGGTGCTTTTCTTAATTTTTCAGTAATTCTCATACTTTTATGTAGGTACTGTTGGTTTCTGCCTTATAGAAGGAAGCTTAGGTTAAATAAGTTGGTGAGTGTCATGCTGTTAAAGGGCAGCCAGACTGAGACTTAAGTTCAAGTCTGGTAGACTCCAAAGGTTGTGTGTAAATCACTGAACTCTTGGGAGACAGCAAAAGTGATTGCCGTGTCCAAGATGAGACATTAGAGAGTGAGCAAGTATGTGCAAGAATGGAAATAACCCAAGTTTGAAGCCACTTAATGTGGGGGCACCCTATACTGAATGCATAAATGACTTAATATAGTAAAACGGTCATTACAAATTAGTGTAAATAGTTCACAAGCTAAGTAGAGCCTGTGTCCTTTAAGATAAAATTACAATGTACATAGTGCCCCAAACTACATAAACTTTTAAAATACAGTGGGTAAAACCTTAGAGAATACTATAGATGAATATAGTATGCCAGTCATCTTATAGGCTCTCAAATGTTTAAATAAATGTGGTGTATTTCCCTTTTCTTTGATGGCCTTAGATACCGTAGTAAAGTGTTATCACGTTGGTTGGCTGGTTTACCACTGCAGCTTGCACATCTCGGCTCCCGAAATCCTGAGCTTTCAACACAGTTTGTTGACATTATCCATACTGCTGCAGCCCGAGCAAATAAAGAGCTACTCAAAAGTTTACAAGTTACTGCTCTCCGAATCTATGGTAAGAGTGTTGTTTACCTGTGTATGTAATAATCGGTCTACCCCGACTTAAGAACAATGTTTCAAAGGGGAGATCTTTAGGTTTTACTTTTCCTTCAAATTATACATTAATTGTACCATGGTAAAATGAATAAAATATCAAACAGTAAATTCATTTTCAATAGTATTACTTAATACAATAGTTTAAGAAAACTAAAGGTTGGAGATGTCTCTTCAGATCTTAAATTATCTTTTAAGCCACGAAATTCACAAATTCAAAACTGATCAGGTATTTTTATAGAATTCTTTTGAAACTTTGATGGCAAATTTTATTTATTTAATCGTTATTGAGATCTTGTACGGCTTTCATATATTAACGTTTCACTCACCCCTGAAACCTTTTCATTCTTTTAGCAAAAATATCAATAAAAATATACATATATGCATATGTATAATTAGTATTTATTATTAGGACACAGTTTATATACCATAAAATTGGCCATTTTACACTGTGCAATTCATTAATTTTTATCATATTCCCAAGATTGTGCGATAGTCACTATTATCTTATTCCAGAATATTTTTATCACCTCAAAAAGAAACTCTACCATTAGTAGTCCATCCCTATTTCCTCATTTCTTCCTACCTCAGCTCCTGACAACCACTGCTCACCATTTCTGTCTCTCTGTATTTGCCTGTTTTGATCATTTCTCACAGATGACATTGTGTGATGTGGATCTTCTCAGTATGGCTTCCGTCACTTGGCATACTGTTCTTAGGATTTACGAGCATATACGAGTACTGTATTTCTTTTTAATGCTGAGTAACATTCTACTGTTGAATATACACCACTTTATATTTACCCATTTATTAAATGACAAACGTTGGTTTGTGTCTACCTTTTGTGTGTGGTATTTAAAAATCTGTATTTTTCAGTATTGCTTATATATAGGAGTGTGTGTGTATACTCAGATAAGTCTTTGGTTTTAAATTCAGTTCAGTTTAGTTGCTCAGTCGTGTCCAACTCTTTGCAACCCCATGAACTGCAGCATGCCAGACCTCCCTGTCCATCACCAACTCCTGGAGCCCAACTAAACCCATGTCCATGAAGTCGGTGATGCCATCCAAGCATCTCATCCTCTGTTGTCCCCTTCTGCTCCTGCCTTCAATCTTTCCCAGCATCGGGATCTTTTCCAACGAGTCAACTCTTTGCATCAGGTGGCCAAAGTATTGGAGTTTCAGCTTCAGCATCAGTCCTTCCAATGAACACCCAGGACTGATCTCCTTTAGGGTGGACAGGTTGGATCTCCTTGCAGTCCAAGGGACTCTTAAGAGTCTTCTCCAACACCACAGTTCAAAAGCATCAATTGTTCTGCATTCAGCTTTCTTCACAGTCTAACTCTCACATCCATACATGACCACTGGAAAAACCATAGCCTTGACTAGACAGACCTTTGTTGACAAAGTAATGTCTCTGCTTTTTAATATGCTATCTGATTTGGTCCTAACTTTCCTTCCAAGGAGTAAGCATCTTTTAATTTCATGGCTGCAGTCACCATCTGCAGTGACTTTGGAGCCCAGAAAAATAAAGTCAGCCACTGTTTCCACTGTTTCCCCATCTATTAGTCATGAAGTGATGGGGCCGGATTAGGTTGATATTATAATTGTCCCTGTTTGGCAAAAGTGCTTGTTTTTTTTTTTTGTTTTTTTTTTTGTTTTGTTTTTTTTTTTTTTTTTTTTTTTTACTGTTTTGCTTTGTTTCTAATACCTTTAACTCCATCAGTTATTATTTCAAATAACACATTTGAATATTATGAAATCGAGTGTTAAATGTTATCTTTAAATAATGATTGTATTTAGTCTTACTCTAGGCAGTACCTTAAGCCATACATATATATTTTTTTTTCATGTAGTTGATATGTTAGAATTCAACATAGCACAGTGAAAATGGTCAGTCTGCTTTATTAATTCTTGTTTGTATATCTTTTAAAATTTAACTTGTCTTCCTGCCTCACTAGATGCACAAGAAGGCACAGTGGTGGTTCTGTCAGCAGAGTCTCAGCAGCTTTTGGTCCAGCTTGTGTATTTTCTACCCAGTCTGCCTGCTGACTTGCTTCCTCGGTTAAGCTGCTGCTGTATTATGGGAAGACTCAGTGCAAATTTGGCTGCCATGCTTATCGGGATACTGCACATGAGGTAGCATGCTAAAGTGAGCTGTATTTCAAGTGTATAATCTTCTCCCTCACCCTTCCCCTGTCACTGGCAGTTTATGAACTGACTTTTTAAAATGCCGCCCCTCCCTTCATTTGCTCTTAAAACAGCAGTTAAAACTGTTGATGATACTGGGTAAGAGGAAGGTCACTGGGGCAAGACTGTTCCAGGTGGTTTGCTTAGCGGTTTGCATTGTCATGGTTGCAGTCACTAAGTCCATGGGCTGTAGTCCACCAGGCGCCTCTGCCCATGGGATTTTCCAGGCAAGGATACTGGAGTGGGTTGCTGTTTCTTTTTCCAGGGGATCCTCCTGACCCAGGGATTGAATCTTGTTCTGCTACACCACAGGTGGATTCTTTACCGCTGAACCATCAGGTAGAAACATACAGTGATTTGTGTAGGTGCATTGAAACAAGGGTTAAGATTATCAGAAGTGTGTAGCCATAGTAAGGATTCAGTGACGGATGAGAGTGCTGTGTTTTAAAACTTCTGGTGTTATGAAATTGTAATACAGGTCTTTCTTTTTGGAAGGGAGCTCAGTTCAATGTAGGTGGTGAAATAAAAGCTTGCGGACTCAGACAGGGAATCATTAAAATATCTGTGGGTGGGTGGGTGGGTGTGTGTGTGTGTGGCAAAATATACATAACCTAAAACTTCCCATTTTAACCAGTTTTAGGTATACAGTGAGAATTGTTTGGGGCATTAAGTACATTCACACTGTTGTGCGACTGCTACCACTATTCATCTCCAGCACTGTCATCGTTGCAGACTGAAACTCTGTACTGATTATTTCCCCTTCTCCCAGCCCTTGTTTACCACTATTTTGTCTTCATGATTTTGATATATTCATCTGTTAATGGATACTCGGTTGTTCTGCCTTTTGGCTGTTACAAATAATGCAGCTATAAACATTGGTGTGCAGACACCTGTTTGAATCCTTTTAATTCTTTTGGCTGTATACCCAGAAGTAGAATTGCTGAATCATATGTTAATTTTCTGTTTAATTTTTCAAGGAGCTACTTTCCAGAATGTGACTGTGGTGTTTTACTCTCAAAGGTCTTAAAACTAATAATGTTTCATGTTGCTAGTGTTCAAAGTATCCTTTAAAATGTAATGTTTGTATCAGGCATAGTACTTTCATATTCAGCCATTTGTTACTGATTGTGGCTCAAGGCCAGGGTCTGATACAGTTTTAGGCAGGAGTTGAATCTGGGCTGTAGCTGAAAAATTTAAAAACTAGCTTCTTTGTGGCTTCTTGTGCAGACCCTCTGCCCCAATTAAACAGGAGTGGCTCGCTTTATTAGTAGACTTTCTTTAGCTTTGTTTGCCAGTCTCTTCGTACCAGGATAAGACGTATGTTTGAATGTTGTCGCCCAAATTGTGCTTCATAACTGATAATTACTTTTTCCTTTTAGCAAAAGAGAGCTGTTTGCAATATGTTGTCTATATATGAAACCCCTCTTTGTCTAGTTCAGTACTAAATGCCAGGTCTTTAAGAAATACAATTTAACTTAAGTGGTTTTATGACTGTTAACTTCCAGTAGAGGGCACTCATTTCCCATGATAGAACTTGTGGAGGATCTGTTTTGGCATTCATTTAAAAGTGACTTTTGAACACCTCTTAAAATTAATTCTCTTTAGAACTTGTATTTAGTATCTTTTTTGGCATTAATTACGATTGACTTGTGCTCAATAACTTTGGTCAAGGATTTTTTCACAAGTCTTTTTTTACATTTTTTTGTGGGTTTGTGGTGAGTACTGAGAAAATATTAATTTACAAGTAATGGTAATAGAAGTTTATAATCATCAAAAGCAAGTTGTCATGTAGTTAAAAGTGTACCAAGTTAAACTTTGCCTTTTAGCATTTGCACAGAGTCTTAGTAGACTTCTCTTTCTGTAGATGTATTGTCCCTATTCAAACTAATCTCTTTAAAAATTAAAACAAGATGGGGCCTTTTCAACTTTCCCAGGCCAGTGGTATTATCATTGCATCACTTTTCCTAGATTTAGAATTGAAGAATAATGTTCGGTTATTCTTAAGGAATGATGTTCTTCTAAGGAATACCGTTCCTTAGACATCACCTGGGTTATTTCACGTCTTTGGTTTTCCCCTCCGTCCTTGATGGTGACGGTAAACCAGCTAGCTTTCTCACTGTCTCCCACCTGCACCGTTCACCTGAGGCATCCCACTCCTCAGCTCCATCTGTGCCAAGGACTGTTGGCAGGCTCCTTTTCCTGAAATATTCCTTCAATAATTTCTGATTCTCATCTGCTATATTAATTGGGCTCTGCGGTCTAGTTCACTCTGGGTGTTAGCGTTCTGACACTGTTGTCTCCAGCAGGGGAAGTTCATCGGAGAACAGGTCACCACCAGACAATCTCCGTTTGTTCAGTGTGTGAAAAACCCATCAACTTAGAGTTGTTGGTGTTTAGTTTGTCTTAAAAACTGTACTTAGAATTGCTGTTCCTGCCTTTTTCACTATTCACTTAGAGGTTTTTTGAGTTTTTCCTCTCCATCTACCTGTGGTGTTCTGCTGACCGTTACTCTTCTTGCCCTCTCTGCCCCTAGTTCATTTACAGCTGGTTTGGGGAACATGAGACATGCATGTGGAAACGTAGTCTATGCTGTTAGATAAAAATACCAGAGAAGGGAGAAATTACTGAGAAATTCAGCCTGGTTTTGAAGCAGGGTGAATATGTGAGCTGGCCTGCCAGGAGCAGGTCTGGTTTGCTTCTGTTGTCCAAGCATAATTGATATAGCATCCCTTCTAGTCTCAGAACTGTTCTGGTGTGGCCAGTATGTGTGGTCATTGTAGTTTTAAGGACAGAGTGATACATTGCTTGTCTTTTGTCCAAACTAGATTTTTAAATGGATTTGCTACTCTTTTTAGCCACTGGACAGCACAGTGTTCACTGGGTATAAGAGGATATTAGCTTCTTTTCTAATCACCCATTTTGTACTCATTTCCATTGAGCATCTCTGACTTTTTATAACCTCTTAGCTTGTGATATTCTCTCCCATAGCCCTTTAAGCAAAGAGAAGTCCTTTAAGTAGAAGTGATTCAGAAAAATGTTGCCATTATT
This sequence comes from Muntiacus reevesi, assembly GCF_963930625.1. Taxonomy (NCBI): domain Eukaryota; kingdom Metazoa; phylum Chordata; class Mammalia; order Artiodactyla; family Cervidae; genus Muntiacus; species Muntiacus reevesi. The sequence continues at coordinate 20,834 of NW_027077913.1, forward strand.
TTTAACTCCCCAACTTTTAAGAATGTTAATAAATACAGTTGTTTCAGTGGTTAAAAAAAAAAAAGTGCTTCTCATTGAATTAGAAACTCCTTATTTTGTCTTGACATTTATTCAGATTTCTATTATAAAAGTTTGTCCCAAAAAAAAAATTTGTCACAAAAAGCTATCCAAAAAGATAGCTTTTTGGATCTGATTATTCTCAGCTTTTTGTTTTTTTGCTGTATTCATGGCTGACATTTGCTGTATTCCTTCTTAGTCTTACCTTGAGGAGAGTTTTTAAAGGTATCACTGGAAACTGATCTCATAGCAGGAACCAGATAATCTTCATTTAATGAGAAGCTGCTTTATGTTTAGCTATTCCCTTAAGTCCACTACCAATACTTTAGCTGCAGTATTGTGACGTAGACTAGTTATAAAGCCTCGCAAAGTATAGGAGTGCATAGTTATTGCAGAGTGGCTTTAAATTGAAGTATTCTTTACCTAGTTAAGATGCTTTGGTTTAGGTAGGAAGCAGGAGCTTGTTTAAACTTAGCTCATTCATATAAACAAGGTAAGACTTTTTTTTTTTTTTTAATGAAGATGAGGTAGTAAATACATAGCAGCTGAACCTACTACTGAAAAGCAGAACTTCACCTTGGCTCCTTGAAACTGAGTTTTGAGTGGTGTGGAAAAATTTTCCAGTTGTACCATATAAGTGGGCTGGTTATGCTTTTCAAGGAAACTTTACATAAACATATGTTAGAAATTATATTTTCCATATTACGATACTTGAACCCCCTTACATGTAAAGATGATACATGCTACGGATTTTTGACTGAGCTCTTAAATTATACTTGTATTCCATAAAGAATAGTCATATATTCTGTGCTTTATTCCTGAGTCTTCAATTTGGTCACTTCTAGTACTAGGTCTCCATTGTTTATTGTAGATCATCATTTTCTGGATGGAAGTCTTCAGTGAACGAATGGAATGGAAGTGATCAGTTAAACATCAGTAATGAGGACTATTTCAGCTTCTTATTTTCAACACTTACAGGTAACTGCCCTGATCCACCAAGTTAAGGAAAGGAAAAGAACCTAGTATGAAAATTCTCCTGAGATTTACTGTCTTACCTGTTTGGGTCTAAGTTTTGGACCTCACTGCATAGCTTAATAAGATGGGGAACAGAATATCCATTTTAAGCATGTTTAACATGTTCGGTGTGTTAGGAAAAACATCACATTTTAATTAGCCATATTTTGCTTTCCATTGATGTCAGAGAAAAATTAGTAAAATGAGTCTTGATGTGTTAGATTAGTAAGTATTATTACTGTTGTTTTAAATGATCATACTGTCTTTGGTAGTTTTGTTTTGTAACTGGATGATAAAGATGACAGTGTTTGAAATTTTCTGAAGACTTAAAATTAAGAGACTTATTGAAATATGTTGTCAGAATCCAAAAAGAGCTTGAAAAGTTCTGATAAGGAGCTGAATGTAGCAAGATAAATATTATATAAAAGAAACAAGTAACAAGTAGACTTGTACATGTTTGTTTGATAGTTTTGGATGTATGCGTTTGAGATGGATGTGAGGGCTTTATGTTTTAATTAGTAGTACCTGTCAAAGGGTTTAGTGGTTTTAGGAAACTCATTAGGAATCAGCCAGGAGTGTGATATGGCTTCCCAACTAGATGATGGCTCTTTAGGGCATGTTCATGGAAGTACAGTGATCTGAAAACATCAAAGCAGGTAGCTAGGGTCAGACCACATTGTGCTCGTATTCTGATCATTCTAAGAGCTGTCTTTCAGGAGGGACTTGGGCAAGTTGTTTGTATAGGTCAGACTAGGTGTAATAGAGGTGGTAAGAGAATCAGAAATCTTATTATATGGAATAGGTAGAAGGAAGTACACAGTAATTGTTGAAGAAATAGACTTAGGGGGGATGGAATAGTTTTAAGACACTTGAAAGGCTATTATGTAAGAATACAGAGTTTGGTATATGTATGAAGGAGCATATTGTTTTTCTTGTTCATTTGCTTTTTTAAACCTGACGTTAATTAGAATGATTATGTCTTTCACACTTTTTTAAGTATAAAGGTGGCAAAGCCCTCAGTTTAAGGGATATAATATTGTTTCTTGATGTATTACACATTTGATTCAGGTCAAATCTTTGTGTACATAATTATATGAATTTTACTACATCGCTGGCATTTCATTTTTTAAAATAATACATAAAGTACAGAAATTCAGAGAAAATAGCTTGTTAGCTTGAAGAATTTAACTTGAAGATACATGTCTATTTTTTAAAAATTACTTAAGAATGTTACTTGCTTTGTGATTTATTTTAAATTGGATTTCTTTATACTCAAATTAGGGTTTTCAAAAGAGGAACTGACTTGGCTTCAGAGCCTTTGAGGAGTGCCCCATGTCATCCAGACGCAGCTTTCTCCCGTGCTAATTTACCTCACTGACTTGGATCAGTTTTCACACCATTGGGACATAACAGAGGTAATGGTCCATTTGGAAAGGCATGGAAGATTGTTAGAATTCAGTTCATCCACCGCCAATAGTTACTGTGTGCTAGCGTTGCCTTGTGTAAGATGTTTCTAGAGGTTGAGAGCAGTATAAAGCACAGTCCCTGTTCTGAAAGTGCGTGTGACCCTTGGATAGGCGATGTGGATTCCTGAAAGAAGAGTTTTCATAAAGTTATGCCACTAGAATAGAATAAATTAGCAGTTTGAATGATAGAGACACATTTATTTTCTTTTTGCCTAGTATAGGGTAAAAGGAAAAAGAGGAAAGACTTCATGGAAAAGGAAGAATTTTACGTAGATACTGAAGGATTAATAAGAGTTAAGTAGGATTTTGTATCCTTGAAGGTGGGTTTTTCTAAACGGAAATAATTATTTGGAAGCTCCTTTGGTTTTAAAGAATTAGTATGTAGTTTATCAAAGTTACATTTTAAACCCCAAATTTCCCTTAAATTTTAAAGTTCAACTTAACAAATCTTTTTAGATACATATAGTAAGTTTAGGGAATCATTTTAAAAGGAGACTTAAACTATATTGCATCCCTTTTACATACATATTTAAAACTTTAAAAAACTGTTTAAATAACTTAATATATTCACTATTTGGTAAGTAGTTCAGTTTTCAGACAAACCTTCACAAATGTTATGGTAAATCTTAAAACATTTAATAAACTTACAAGCATGGTACATATTAATATCTTAAGTTTCAGTACTATTTATAGTGAAATTCAAATTAAAATTACAAGTCTAGGTTAGCTGTTAATTCTGTTTTAAATTGAAATTAGAGGGCTGATATTTTACGCTAATAGTCAGAATTGTTTTATGTTACAAATATATAAATATGTAAAGCATCATAAATACTGGTACTAAGGATTTGAGTCTGTAAGATATTTATATATTAGTTAATTTCTTTTATTTATTTCTTCAGTTTCTTTCCTTGCATTGAAAGGTACTTGCCCAGTAGAATTGTAGTTGTGTCATTCCAAATAATGTTGGTTGGAACCTTTCTTGCACATTCCGAGGTTGTGTTCTGTGCTAGCATTTTTTTTTTTTTTTTAATGATTCATAAGGTTTTGGTTGGGGCACTGAAGTCCTTGGGAACTTCTTTCCTTGTAACTCGTAATTGCTCGGCCATAGCCTTTCCAAACAAAAGATAACCTTTGTAAGTGTTCTCAACAGGGTCGTCTCTAGAACCTGAATCTGTTTTATTGCTGTACCAATTGATTTTATTCAGCTGATCTGTTGACGACTTCTTTCATTCTTTTCCAGAATACTCTTTACATTCTTCCTGTATCTTAGGGCTACACCTTTTGTAGACATTTAACACATTTCTCTCATGGTTTTGTTTGACTGTGATCACAATACTTGGGTCATGCCAGGGACACTTTCTTCTCTGTATCACCTAGTGCCTAACTATGTTCATATATTGGCTTTCAAAAAATAGTGGATTAGAAACAATGAAAACTAAGGAGTTGGGTAACCAACCTGCATATTTAATATCTGGCATTTTATCTTAATCCATAGTACATGCAGAGAGTGAAGCCTTGCACACTGCTGGATTTGAAGGGTTGGGTTTAGTGTCAGTAAGTGTTCTGTAAGCTTGTTTCTGATGTTTTTAAACTATCTCATGCATGGATTGGGGAAAGCGTGGTATGGGGATTGATCAGTGGGCCCCAGATTCCAGACAGAGACTTGTTAAGTGTCTAGTTTGATAACTTGAACAACTCCAATAATCTCTCTCTGACAATTTTAATTTTTCTGAATCACGTCATCTGTGTAAAGACACAGATGTCGTGAAAATGTGATTGGTTATATTTCTGAGTGTACATTGGCAAGAACATGTATTAAACTTCAAGGATGCTGTCTTTGAAATGTTAAGACATAAATTAGGAAAAATCTGAAAGTTTCTTTCTTAGCTTTTGAAGTTAAATGAAGATTCCAGTTCTATTTTCGATAAAATTTGCCTTTAAGTTGGCCTTATCACATGAAATTATTTGAAATATATGTAGTTTTTGACAGCCTTAGTGTAAAAATTGATTTTTTATTATTATTTCATTTGAAAAAGTTACTAGTCAATGGCGTGAGTTTGCTTAGTTTGTTCTATCTGCTTAGTCTGAAGTGTTGTTTTTTTTTTTTTTTTTAAATCGGACCTTTTTTTTTCTGAGTAGATTTTCTTCACAAAGTATAATTTATTTACTTACCTACTTAACACATTTAAGAATTTACTTATGTATATACGGCAGTATGAGGTCTTCACCATGTACAGGCTTTCTCCAGTTGCAGCAAGTAGGGATTACTATCTGGGGCTGCTCTTCAGCTGTGGGACGCGGGCCCCTCTCTGCGGCGGCTCCTCTTGTTGCAGAGCATGGGCTCGAGGGCTTCGTTAGTTCTGGCACACAGGCTTAGCTGCCCTGTGGAACCTCCCCAGACCAGGGATTGAACCTGTATCCCCTACTGGGTGGCATATTCTGGACCACTGGACCACTAGGAAAGTCCCACAGGACAGTGTAGAAGAACAGAAGGATAACAGTAAAAGTGTCCGTCCAGTCTCTGTCTGCCAGCCATCCATGTCCCTTCCTTAGTTTCTAAATGTATTCTTTTGGATAACTTCTGTGTCTTCACAAATGATTATATATATATTCTTTTGGCTTCTCCTTTTATAGACACAACATACTCTGATTTGGACCTTGCAGTTTTCATTTAGTATCTTCATGATCATTTCTTCCAAACACTGAAGGAAGAATTGTATGATCTTGCCATTAATGATGGAAATAGTAGTTAAAAGGGAAAAGGAATCTTTGGACAGAGATATCATTCCCAAATGGAAGTGTCTTTTCCAGAGCCAGTGCAAGGTTTTAAGGTTAATTTTAATTGTCATTTATAAAATTTTGAATGGTTTGAAAAGACTACTTTTTAACTAAATTCTGAAGAATAATAATAAAACATTACTCTAGTTTAAGAAATAGAACATTTTTCTTTGTTTTTGAAACCTCTGATTTTATTAACAGTTTTATGTGTGTGACATTTCTGTATAAAATTAGGTAGAAAATACTTCAGTGTAGAAAGTAAGTGTACAAAATCTTGTTAAAATTTTTTATATTTTTAAAAAACTCTCAATTTCCACACTGTAGCAAACTGCCATGCCTGTTCTGGAGTTGTGCACTTATGAAGTCAAGATTCTGATGTACGCAAATTTCAGTTAACACTAGTTGCAAAAGTGAAGACTCCCTGTATATATGTATGTTTGTGTGTCTCTGTTTGTATTTTTGTTTACTTTTGTTTTGAAACAATCTCAGACTTGGAGAAAAATTGCAATTGCAGTACAAAGAACTTCTCTTTTCTTAAACTGTTTGACAAAATGCCCATTGTCGATACTTTAGCATACAAGTAGACCGTGTTTTATTGTACCTGCAAATTCAGTTTTTGGAAACTGAAGTTCTGCGGCAGCCCTGCACTGAGGGTGTCCGTCATCTTTCCAGTAGCATTTGCACACTCTGGGTCTCTGTGTCAGTTTGGTGATTCTCGCAGTATTTCACACTTTTTCATTGTTATTTCTTAGAGTGAGCTGTGATCGGTGACTTTTGATAATACTGTTGTCATTGTTTCGGAGTTTGTAATTAATTGTAACCATGAACCGTGCCCACAGGAGATAGTGCAGTGATCTTAGTAAAATATGTGTGTTCTGACTGCCCCACCAGCCAGCCATTCCCTATCTCTCTCCATCTCTTCAAGTCTCCCTATTCCCTGAGACTCAGCAGTATTGAAATTAGGGTAGTTAATAACCCTGCAGTGGCCTCTGAGTGTATGTGTGTTTGTCACTCAGTTGTATCCAACTCTTTGTGACCCCTGGATTGTAGCTCGCCAGGCTTCTCTGTCCATGGAGTTCTGCAGGTAAGAATACTGGAGTGGGTTGCCATTTCCCTCTCTGGGGGATCCTCCTGACCAAGGGATCAAACCCCAGCCTACTGCATTGGGTCAGATTCTTTACCATCTGAGGCACCAGGTGTTCAAGTGAAAGGAAGAGTTGCGTATCTCTTACTTGAAACCAAAAGCTAGAAATGATTATGAGCTTAGTGAGGAAAGTGTGTTGACAGCCAAGATAGGCTGACAACTAGAACTCTGTGCTGGTTAGTCAAGTTGTGAGTGCAAAAGAAAAGTTCTTGAAAGTAAAAGGGCTATTTCGTGAACACAGGAATAATAAGAAAGTGAAACAACCTTATTGATGATGCGGAAAAAGTTTGAATGACCCTTAAGCCAAAGCCAAATCTTGAGCAAACCCTGATGATGATTTAGTCATTAAGTCGCATCTGACTCTCTGCAACCCCATGGACAGTGGCCTGCCAGGCTCCTATGTCTGTGGGATTCTCCAGACAAGAGTACTGGGAGTGGTTGGCATTTACTTCTCCAGTGGATCTTCATGACACAGGGATTGAACCCGGGTCTCCCGCATTGAGGGCAGATTTACCGACTGAGCTACAAGGGAAGCCTTAAAACTCTCGAAAGTCTCTTCAGTTCTCTGAAGGCTGAGAGAGGTGAGGAAGCTGCAGAAGAGTTTGAAGGTAGCAGAGACTGATTCATGAGGCTTGAGTGAAGAAGCCATACCCCCAACCTTTGCTATGAATGCAAATCCAGCACGGGCTGGTTAGGTTGAGTTGAGAAGCAGTGTGGTTTACAAGTGAACATGCCTCGTTTAGGGAGAGATCAATAGCCATACAGGGAGATATGATTAGAAAGAAGAAGAACATCATATGATGCATTTTACTTATCTGAGGCAGGATTGATGGGGTTCTGCTTGAACAAGAGCCTGAGATCTTCAACAGGTTCACAGGAATAGCTGTCCTCTGGCTTTGGAGTCTCAGTTTCTGTCTCCCCCTCCTGTAGGCCATAGGGTTTTATTCTAGAATTGTGGACCCAGGCAGATAGACCCTTCACTTTTACAGCAGTTGAAGTCACTAGAACAACCTGATATGGCCCTGTCCATTTCTCGGACAGCTGGTTTGGACTCCCTTTTTCTTGCCAGGTCTTTACTGATACTTGATCCCCTGGCTTTACCTGGGGATTTTTCAAGTCTTCCTGTGGTTTAGGGAGGATTTGTTCTCCATACCGTTGGAGTTCTTGTTGAAATTTTCCCAGGTCAATTATATGTTTTAAGAGTGTATTGGCATCCTCGTCAGAAAACAAATCAGAAGTTAAGAATGGACCTCCATACATCATTTCATAAGGAATTAACAATAGTGGCCGTTTGGGGGATGTCCGTACCCTCATGAGGGCTATGGATAGCCTATGTGTCCACTTATTATGTGTTTCTTGACATAGCTTAGCCAGAGCCCTTTTAAGAGTCTGGTTGGCTCTCTCTACATTTCCTGAAGCTTGAGGCCTCCAGGATGAGCGGAGCCGGTATTTTATGCCTAAGCATGCGGCTAGGTTCTGGGATATCGTGGCTGTAAATGAGGGCGCATTGTCACTCTGAAGTGACCGAGGTAGCACACACCTAGGCACTAGCTCCTTCAGCTGAGCTTTACAGACTTCTGTAGCTCTCTCTGTCTCAGTAGGGAACGCTTCGATCCATCCTGTGAATGGGTCAATAAAGACTAGCAAATAAGAAAACCCTTGGGTCTTGGGCATGGCTGTAAATTCTACTTGCCAGTCCACTCCTGGGTATGATCCCCGATGTTGGACAGGTGTAATTAGAGGAGGTCTGGTTTTTGGGTTATTTTTTAGACAGTTGTCACAATTTTGTGTGACCTGTTTAACAACCTTAGCTAACTGGGGATGGTAGAGAATAGACTTAAGCAAGATTTCTAGATTATCTCTTCCAAAATGGGTGCTCTTATGTAAGGTGTTAGTAATTTTTTAAACCTGAGAATCAGGGAGTATTATTTGGGCCTGATCAGGCTGAAACCACCCATGTGACCCAATCTCCCAGCTCTGCTCAGCATATCGGGAATGTCCCCCTGGGGTAAAATCTGGAGTCAGGGTTTCCTTGGGGAAAAGGGGGCAGATAGCAGTGGCAGAGGTAGCTTCCCCGGCAGCTCGTCCTGCCTCTTGATCAGCTTTCCTACTTCCTTGAGCTTCTTTTTCTTGCTCCTTTTGGTGACTCTTGCAGTGGATGACAGCTAATTTTGCAGGAAGTTTGACTGCCTCCAGGAGCCTGAGAATGAGCTCTTTGTGTTCAATAGGAGAACTTCGGGCACTGAGCATCTCTCTTTCTTTCCAAATTGCTGCATGGGCATGCAGAATGAGGAAAGCATACTTAGAGTCCATATAACATTAATCTTCTTTCCTTCGCCTAACACCAAAGCTCTTGTCAGGGAAAAAGTTCAGCTCTCTGGGCTGAGGTGTCTGGGGGAAGAGACCTACTTTCCTTAGTTTCTTCCAGGCTCGCTACAGCATATCCTGCTTTCCTCTCTCCCTTTTCTACAAAACTGCTGCCATCTGTGTGCCAGTTTTCCTCTGGGTCAGATAAAGGTGTCTCTGATAGGTCCCGGCGAGAAGAGTATAACTCGTCTGTGATTTGTATGCATTGGTGATCCAGAGGGAAAGTGGGGGATCTGGCAGTAAGGTTGCTGGATTGAAAGTCTGGCAGACCCTCAACTTTATTTCTGGAGTGTCAAGGAGGAGGGCTTGGTATTGGGTGATCCTTCCCCCTGTCATCCACCTGTCCCCTTTCTTTTCCAAGACTGCTTCCACCCGGTGAGGCATATACACTGTGGTGGGCTGACCCAGGGTCAGCTTAGATGCCTCCTTAACCATAAGAGCGGTGGCTGCTACTGCCCGGAGGCAAGTGGGCCACCCTCTGGCCACCTCATCTAGTTATTTTGAGAGATAAGCCACAGGTTGTTATACGGGCCCCATCATCTGCCCTAACACCCCAAGAGCAGTTCCTGTCCTTCCAGAAACATAGAGTCTAAATGGCTTCTCCAGGTTGGGGAGGCCTAAAGCTGGGGCTGTAGTGATGGACTCTTTTAGGGCATTAAATGCCACCTTGCAGGTCTCATGCCAGTCGAGTGGCTCTTCCTCTTTCCCCCTTAAATTCTCATATAGGGGTCTGGCCAGATTGCCATAATTAGGAATCCAGATCCTGCAAAACCTGGTCCTTCCTAAAAATCCCCTAAGCTGTTGTTTTGTTTGGGGGTACGGGGTATTTAAGATGAGGGATCTCCCCTCGGGGTCAGGCATTCTTTTTCTCTCCGTAATTATAAATCCAAGGTATTTTACTTGGGTTAAGCTAATCTGAGCCTACTTGGGGGATACTCGATAACCCTTTTCATACAGGAAAGTTAACGTTTTAAATAGTGTCCATTTGAGAGCTGGTAAAATCTGGCCTTGCTATGAGCAAGTCATCCACATACTGTATTAGACTACTGTTGTTAAAGTTAATTCCCTTAGTTCTCTACCCAAGGAAGTCCCGAAGATATGAGGGCTGTCCCTAAACCCTTGGGGTAGTCGAGTCCAGTCGAGAGTTGTACGGTCTCTCTTGTTTCCAAGTCCCGCCACTCAAAAGCAAAGAGTTTTTGGGATTCAGGATGGAGAGGAATGCAAAAGAAAGCACCTTGAAGGTCCAAGACTGAGAAGTACTTGGCATTTCCTGGGAACTGGGATAGGAGGGTATATGGGTTTGGGACTATGGGGTGGATGGGAACCACAGCTTCATTAACAGCTCTTAGATCCTGGACGAATCGGTAAGATCCATCTGGTTTTTGAACGGGCAAGATTGGGGTGTTGCAGGGGGACTCACAGCTGATTCGAGTTCCCGTATCTCGGTATTTGTTAACTAATGGTTTTAAGACCCTCAAGAGCTACTGGTTTTAAGGGATATTGTCTTTTCCAGGGCTAGGCAGCATTTGGTCTCAGAGAAATCTTTACTGGTGGAACATTTATGGCTAAACCAGGGCTGGAGACATCCCACACCTGGGGATTGACATCATCTAGACAAGGGACAGACTCCTCCTTTTCTACCTCTGACTGTAAATATTCAGACATAGGCAAAGAAAATTATCGACTTCTACCTTTGTGTCCCCAAGTCACTCTGGTTTGGAGGCGAAAGTATTATTCTCAAAATGGAAAATTTGGAAGCTGCAAACATGAAAAATTTAAAGAGTCACGCAGAGGCTAGTCACTCTAAGCTAACCCCTAAGACATTTATTGACTGATTTCTAGCTTCTCTTCTTTAACCTTTTTTATCTACAGTAATCCTGTGTGTTCCTTTTAGTTAGGGATTCATTTTTAGACTATCCTGACTCTTCCACTAAGTTCCAGTTTTGGGTCTGATACACTTAGAGATGTGCCAAGTACTTCCTGAGTACTATAGAACATATTTTATATTTAAAATACTTCCATGCTTATGTAGTGAGACAATGATTTTAAGTTTATTTGTTACACATTTCAATGTAAAAGTCAATGTGTGAACTAACATATTCACGACTTGGAAAAGTTGGCATTTTTTTGCTGTGTGTTTGAACTCCTCACCCGACCAAAGGTCACGGAGACGTCTATTGTTTTTCTAGAATTGTTATAGTGTTGTTTATTTTCTGGTAATTGAATTAGGGTGTGAGTTGCAAAGCCTGTGTTTCTGTTCATTTCTTTCCATCTGTTCGGGTTTCTTTCTCTCTCCTGAGTCAGACAGTAATTTCCCATTGGTTGTCCAGTTACCAAGGTTGGTGTCCATGCATCCGTGCTGGTCTCTCCATACATGTCCGGGTGTCCTGTGAAACACTAAGCTTAATTTATTTGGAAATGACCTAGCTGTTCAATACACTGTCATCACTCAGTTGAGCAGAGGGAGAGAAATTCAAGTGACAAAACACCAGAGAAGCTAGTGTCAGAGCGCCCCGGCGTGGCATGCGTGCAGGGGGTTGGGGGGAGGGGGGTGTGCGCGGAGCGCGGAGATCTCAGGTGTCCTCCCACCCTGGGCCTCTCCAGGCCCGCCACTGCTCAGTGGCCTCTCCCCGCCCCCATCGCTTTGGCTGCTCAGGGCCGGGTGGTCTCTGCAGCTGCCCGGCATCCTGCCCGAGGCCCCCCCTGCCCACACGCTGTCTTCCAGTCTCTCTCTCAACACTCGACTCTTTCTGCCTCTGTCTCACCTGGCGTGGGTGCGTGCGAGTGCCTGTCCGTGTGCCTGGCTGTCGCTCGTCCGCTCTCTCAGGAAGGTCCTGTGCTGGGCTCCTGGCGTGGGGGCAGGGCGGGCCTCGGTTTGGGGACAGGGCGGGGCTGAGGCACTCCAGGGGGTTTGAACAGCCGGCAGGATGGACGCCTGGGGCCCCGGCTGGGCTGCCCCTAAGCCCGCAGGAGGCTCCGGGGACCAAGGCCCCGGGCCGACGCCCCGTTCGTCCGGAGCCTCGTGACCCTGAGCAGCGAACGGGATGGTGTGGGGCGGGGAGTGGGGGGGCACCGAGACGTCCTCCCCGCTCAAGCCACCCCCCTCCCCAACCCCCGCCAGAGCTCCCGCAGCCTCTCCAGGCAGCTCGGGGTCCGGGAAGCGCCTCGGGCCGGGCCAGGCGCGTGCTGGCCGGGGGTGGCGTCGGCTGGTCTCCCAGCTGCAGGGCCTCTCCCGGTTTTTCCCATCAGTTTCAACAGTGGCGGTCACCCCATATTGTGAGTCGTCTAGATTTCTCACTGACACCCCTGTTAGGGAGTGGCTTTTTAGAGAGATAGCAAAGGTCCCTTGGGGGATGTTAGTCATGAGAGAAAATAAGGGCTCAGGTGGGATTGCAGATGTCATCCAGGGGGTAAATAGAGACAGTTGTTGCTGGTACCAAGACATGAAGTTTTTTTCCCTCTTTCTCCAAAAGGCCATATTACGACCACATGGGGGCGCTGAGTAACAGCCCATAGCTTGGCTGGAAGGGTGGGCCTTTGATAGTGATACCCTGGGATGGGTTGCACATACCCCAAACTTTTGTCATTAATGCAGATGCAGCCGAGGCTGCTTAGGTTCAGTTGAGAAGCAGTGTGGTTTGCAAGTGAACATGCCTCGTTTAGGGAGAGATCAATAGCCATACAGGGAGATATGATTAGAAAGAGGAAGAACATCATATGATGCATTTTACTTATCTGAGGCAGGATTGATGGGGTTCTGCTTGAACAAGAGCCTGAGATCTTCAACAGGTTCACAGGAATAGCTGTCCTCTGGCTTTGGAGTCTCAGTTTCTGTCTCCCCCTCCTGTAGGCCATAGGGTTTTATTCTAGAATTGTGGACCCAGGCAGATAGACCCTTCACTTTTACAGCAGTTGAAGTCACTAGAACAACCTGATATGGCCCTGTCCATTTCTCGGACAGCTGGTTTGGACTCCCTTTTTCTTGCCAGGTCTTTACTGATACTTGATCCCCTGGCTTTACCTGGGGATTTTTCAAGTCTTCCTGTGGTTTGTTCTCCATACCGTTGGAGTTCTTGCTGAAACCTTCCCAGGTCAATTATATGTTTTAAGAGTGTATTGGCATCCTCGTCAAAAAACAAATCAGAAGTTCAGAATGGTCGTCCATACATCATTTCATAAGGACTTAACAATAGTGGCCGTTTGGGGGATGTCCGTAGCCTCATGAGGGCTATGGGCAGCATATGTGTCCACTTATTATGTGTTTCTGACATAGCTTAGCCAGAGCCCTTTTAAGAGGCTGGTTGGCTCTCTCTACCTTTCCTGAAGCTTGAGGCCTCCAGGATGAGCGGCGCTGGTATTTTATGCCTAAGCATGCGGCTAGGTTCTGGCGTATCGTGGCTGTAAGTGAGGGCCCGTTGTCACTCTGAAGTGACCGAGGCAGCCCAAACCTATGCACTATCTCCTTCAGCAGAGCTTTACAGACTTCTGTACCTCTCTCAGTCTCAGTAGGGAACGCTTCGATCCATCCTGTGGATGTGTCAATAAAGACTTGCAAGTAAGAAATCCCTTGGGTCTTGGGCATGGCTGTAAATTCGACTTGCCATTCCCACTCCTGGGTATGATCCCCGATGTTGGACAGGTGTAATTAGAGGAGATCTGGTTTTTGGGTTATTTTTTAGACAGGTGTCACAATTTTGTGTGACTTGTTTAACAACCTTAGCTAACTGGGGATGGGAGAGAATATGCTTAAGCAAGATTTCTAGATTATCTTTTCCAAAAGGGGCGCTCTTATGTAAGGAGTTAGTAATGTTTTAAACCTGAGAATCAGGGAGTATTATCTGGGCCTGATCAGGCTGAAACCACCCATGTGACCCAATCTCCCAGCCCCGCTCAGCATATCGGGAATGTCCCCCTGGGGTAAAATGTGGAGTCAGGGTTTCCTTGGGGAAAAGGGGGCAGATAGCAGTGGCAGAGGTAGCTTCCCCGGCAGCTCGTCCTGCCTCTTGATCAGCTTTCCTATTTCCCTGAGCCTCTGTTTCTTGCCCCTTTTGGTGACTCTTGCAGTGGATGACAGCTAATTTTGCAGGAAGTTTGACTGCCTCCAGGAGCCTGAAAATGAGCACTTTGTGTTTAATAGCAGAGCTTCGGGCACTGAGCATCCCTCTTTCTTTCCAAATTGCTGCACGGGCATGCAGAATGAGGAAAGCATACTTAGAGTCCATACACACATTAATCCTCTTTCCTTCTCCTAACTCCAAAGCTCTTGTCAGGGCAAAATGTTCAGCTTTCTGGGCTGAGGTGTCTGGGGGAAGAGACCCCCTTTCCTTAGTTTCTTCCAGGCTCGCTACAGCATATCCTGCTTTCCTCTCTCCCTTTTCTACAAAACTGCTGCCATCTGTGTGCCAGTTTTCCTCTGGGTCAGATAAAGGTGTCTCTGAGAGGTCCCGGCGAGAAGAGTATAACTCTTCTGTGATTTGTATGCATTGGTGATCCAGAGGGGAGGTAGGGGGATCTGGCAGTAAGGTTGCTGGATTGAAAGTCTGGCAGACCCTCAACTTTATTTCTGGAGTGTCAAGGAGGAGGGCTTGGTATTGGGTGATCCTTCCCCCTGTCATCCACCTGTCCCCTTTCGTTTCCAAGACTGCTTGCACCCGGTGAGGCGTATACACTGTGGTGGGCTGAACCAGGTTCAGCTTAAATGCCTCCTTAACCATAAGAGCTGGGGCTGCTACTGCCCGGAGGCAAGTGGGCCACCCTCTGGCCACCTCATCTAGTTATTTTGAGAGATAAGCCACAGGTTGTAATACGGGCCCCATCCTCTGCTCTAACACCCCAAGAGCAGTTACCATCCTTCCAGAAACATAGAGTCTAAAAGGCTTCTCCAGGTTGGGGAGGCCTAAAGCTGGGGCTGTAGTGATGGACTCTTTTAGGGCATTAAAGGCCACCTTGCAGGTCTCATGCCAGTCGAGTGGCTCTTCCTCTTTCCCCCTTAAATTTTCATATAGGGGTCTGGCCAGATTGCCATAATTAGGAACCCAGATCCTGCAAAACCCGGTCCTTCCTAAAAATCCCCTAAGCTGTTGTTTTGTATGGGGGTTCGGGGTATTTAAGATGAGGGATCTCCCCTCGGGGTCAGGCATTCTTTTTCTCTCCGTAATTATAAATCCAAGGTATTTTACTTGGGTTAAGCTAATCTGAGCCTACTTGGGAGATACTCGACAACCCTTTTCATACAGGAAAGTTAGCGTTTTAAATAGTGTCCATTTGAGAGCTGGTAAAATCTGGCCTAGCTATGAGCAAGTCATCCACATACTGTATTAGACTACTGTTTGTTAAAGTTAATTCCCTTAGTTCTCTCCCCGAGGAAGTCCCGAAGATATGAGGGCTGTCCCTAAACCCTTGGGGTAGTCGAGTCCAGTCGAGAGTTGTATGGTCTCTCTTGTTTCCAAGTCCCGCCACTCAAAAGCAAAGAGTTTTGGGATTCAGGATGGAGAGGAATGCAAAAGAAAGCACCTTGAAGGTCCAAGACTGAGAAGTACTTGGCATTTCCTGGGACTTGGGATAGGAGGGTATATGGGTTTGGGACTATGGGGTGGATGGGAACCACAGCTTCATTAACAGCTCTTAGATCCTGGACGAATCAGTAAGATCCATCTGGTTTTTGAACGGGCAAGATTGGGGTGTTGCAGGGGGACTCACAGCTGATTCGAGTTCCAGTATCTCGGTATTTGTTAACTAATGGTCTAAGACCCTCAAGAGCTTCTGGTTTTAAGGGATATTGTCTTTTCCAGGGCTAGGGAGCATTTGGTCTCAGAGAAATCTTTACTGGTGGAACATTTCTGGCTAAACCTGGGCTGGAGACATCCCACACCTGGGGATTGACATCATCTAGACAAGGGACAGACTCCTCCTTTTCTACCTCTGACTGTAAATATTCGGACATAGGCAAAGAAAATTATTGACTTCTACCTTTGTGTCCCCAAGTCACTCTGGTTTGGAGGCGAAAGTATTATTCTCACCATGGAAAATTTGGAAGCTGCAAACATGAAAAATTTAAAGAGTCACGCAGAGGCTAGTCACTCTATGCTAACCCCTAAGACATTTATTGACTGATTTCTAGCTTCTCTTCTTTAACCTTTTTTATCTACAGTAATCCTGTGTGTTCCTTTTAGTTAGGGATTCATTTTTAGACTATCCTGACTCTTCCACTACGTTCCAGTTTTGGGTCTGATACACTTACAGATGTGCAAATTGCTTCCTGAATACTATAGAATATATTTTATGTTTAAAATACTTCCATGCTTATGTAGTGAGTCAATGATTTTAAGTTTATTTGTTACACATTTCAATGTAAAAGTCAATGTGTGAACTAACATATTCACGACTTGGAAAAGTTGGCTTTTTTTTGCTGTGTGTTTGAACTCCTCACCCGACCAAAGGTCATGGAGAGGTCTATAGTTTTTCTAAAATGGTTATAGTGTTGTTTATTTTCTGGTAATTGAATTAGGGTGTGAGTTGCAAAGCTTGTTTTTCTGTTCATTTCATTCCATCTGTTCGGGTTTCTTTCTCTCTCCTGAGTCAGACAGTAATTTCCCATTGGTTGTCCAGTTACCAAGGTTGGTGTCCATGCATCCGTGCTGGTCTCTCCATACATGTCCAGGTGTCCTGTGAAACACTAAGCTTAATTTATTTGGAAATGACCTAGCTGTTCAATACACTGTCATCACTCAGTTGAGCAGAGGGAGAGAAATTCAAGTGACAAAACTCCAGAGAAGCTAGTGTCAGAGCGCCCCGGCGTGGCATGCGTGCAGGGGGTTGGGGGGAGGGGGCGGTGCGCGGAGCGCGGAGGTCTCAGGTGTCCTCCCACCATGGGCCTCTCCAGGTCCGCCGCTGCTCAGTGGCCTCCCCCCGCCCCCATCGCTTTGGCTGCTCAGGGCCGGGTGGTCTCTGCAGCTGCCCGGCATCCTGCCCGAGGCCCCCCCTACCCACACGCTGTCTTCCAGTCTCTCTCTGAACCCTCGACTCTTTCTGCCTCTGTCTCACCTGGCGTGGGTGCGTGCGAGTGCCTGTCCGTGTGCCTGGCTGTCGCTCGTCCGCTCTCTCAGGAAGGTCCTGTGCTGGGCCCGTGGCGTGGGGGCAGGGCGGGCCTCGGTTTGGGGACAGGGCGGGGCTGAGGCACTCCAGGGGGTTTGCACAGCCGGCAGGATGGGAGCCTGGGGCCCCGGCTGGGCTGCCCCTAAGCTCCAGAAGGCTCCGGGAACTGCAGACCCGGGCCGAAGCTTCCCTCGTCCGGAGCCACCTGACCCTGAGCAGCGAACGGGATGGTGGGTGACAGGGGGTGAGGGGGCACCAAGATGTCCTCGCTGCTCTACCCACCCCCCCTCCCCCCACCCCAGGTTCTGCAGGCACGCCAGGCCCCGGCCGGCCGGGCCAGACTGGTGCTGGCTTGGGCTCGCGGTGTGCGGAGCGGGGGCGCCCTCCGCTGGCCGCCGAGCTGCAGGCACTGGCCGGCCGGAGTCCAGTCGCGGGTCGTGCGGCTCAAGTGCAGCACGAGCCCGCTCGAGAACTGCAGCCCCATGCCTGACCGGCAGGTCAGACCGCAAGGGAGGCGCAGCGCGGGGCTCCTGCAGCGCCTGGCAGCCGCCTCGGTCTAAGGCCATACCACCCTGAACGTGCCCTCTCTCCTCTGATCTGGGAAACTGAGCAGGGTCGGGCCTGGTCAGTACTTGGATGGGAGACCGCCTAGTATTTAGGCGATTTTCTTTGATTTTTCTGAATGCCTACTTCAGAAAGTTAGAATCGGATAACTTCACACAGTAAAACGAATCATATTTTCATACATAATCTTAAGAATCCAGCAGCTGGTCATTCTTTTTCCTGTCCTAACACAGCTAACTGGAAATCAGTTGTAGTAAGTTCTACTGACTTCAGACCCTGATCCCTAAGTGAAGATATATAGGAAAACCCATAATATATCTAAATAAACATGAAAGATACAATGATGAGAAAGAAAAAAATTTCTCAGTGACATCTTAGCTGGTATCAGAAACACGATGATTATGAAAGCACAGCCCATAATCAAGTCCAGGCCATGGAAGCCTGTGACTGTCACTGAGTGTTGACTTGCCTTTCAGCTGAGGTCGTAAAAAGTGCTTTGTAAAATTCTGAGGTTTGAAACACTTGTAACCTCCCGAAGAGACTGCAATCAGAAGGGTTTCTAGAATATCCTGACGCTGTGGTGAGCTCAAGCAATACATACTCCAGAGGACGGAAGACAGACATGTTGGGAAGTGGGGATGACTTCTACTGCACTTAGAGAGGAAGGGCATGTACAAGTGGAGAAGCAACACCTCAGTGATGGAATCTTTAAAGACTCCACACATGGAGAAGGAAATGGCAACCCACTCCAGTATTCTTGCCTGGAAAACTCCATGGGCAGAGGAGTCTGGCGGGCTGAAGTCCACGGGATTCCATGACTGACCGTGTGTGCACGAGGGTGGAGGGAGACGGGCTGGTAGCAAGAAACTGGTAGAAGTAAAAAATAAGAAAAAAATATAAAATAAAGACTCGATAAATATGACAACGACTGGTAGGAATAAACCTTCAGAAGTGCCTTCTCAGACCTCCCGTCAGAAGCACAAGCGTAATAAAGACACTGAGTTTTCACGGTCTCACACAAAATTAGACTGGTTTATGACAATGGGCAGAGAGGCTCCTCTAAGACATCGGGGCTGGGCTTTACTGGAGGATGCACATCGATTGAGTGCATGGCTGTGTGTTATGGAAATATGTCTTACTGGCAGGGCGAAGGCATCTTCTTGAAGAACACAGCAAATAACACCACAAATTCATGAAACTTGGCTACAATGACAATAGCTGATTTCGTGATGTCTACTGCTTGGCAGAGCTGGGATTGCCTCTGCCATTAAGTACCTCAGTGGCCAGCTGTGATAGTAGCCATTACTTTCTCACTTAGAAACTTGCCATGTGCACTAGCGCAAGAACAGTGAAAGCTCCCCAGAGAAGCAAGTCAGGCAGACATGCTTCTGTTTTCTCACAGAAGCTGCTTATGACCGGCCCTGCTCACAGACAGATTGCTAATTCCAAATCGATAGAAAGTTATGCAGATATTCTTTAGCAACTTAGCCACCAGGGAAGCCCTACTAGCTCAGTTGCTAAAGAATCTGCCTGCAACGCAGGAGACCCCGCTTTGAGTCCTGGGTCGGGAAGATCCGCTGGAGAAAGGATAGGCTACCCACTCCAGTATTCTGGCCTAGAGAATTCTATGGACTGTATAGTCCTTGGGGCCGCAAAGAGTCAGGCACGAACTGAGCCACTTTCACCTGCACATGCAGATATCACTTAAAAAAAAAAATGTGGTAACAGATCTAGGACCTCTGTCAAGCTCATGAGTGAGTACTATAAATATAGAGAATCAGCTTTGTCCTGCATAGTTACTACCATCCTGTATTTGCTTTGAGAGGAGTTGAGCTACTCTTGGTACAGAGGAATGATTCTTTACCAACTGAGCCACAAGGGAAGCCCACTAATACTGGAGTGGGTAGCCTATCCCTTCTCCAGCAGATCTTCCTGACCCAGGAATTGAACCAGGGTCTCCTGCCTGAGTAACACATATTGGGTAAAAAACGGTGAGGGGGCAGAACTAGGGACATTGATTGGTAAAATCAGTTTTCCTTGTCTAGATGGCTAGCGGACGCGAAAGAAATGTTGGTGTGGATTTAAAAAATTCTTCTGATACGAAACAAAAAATTTACTAGTTCTCTGCAGATCTTTAATGAAGCACAGATATTGTCATTAGATTGCTTTGGTCATATCCGTCTTATCCACATTTATTTTTTAAAATCACATAGAGTGGCTTCAATCACTTGAAGAAACGACAAAAGGTTTCTTTGGTCTCCATTCTATACTGGATCGAGAGAAGGCAGTTGATCAGCATGATGCAGGAGCTCAAGATGTTGTTGGCAAAAACTTGACTAGTCTCTTTAATGATATGGAAGAATGAATTAAGGATGGCAGCACGAAACAGAAGGCCATGCTAGAAGTACACAAGACCTTGTTTGGTAAGTCCAAACATGATTTTTTCTTTCAATTGAAGGATAGTTGCTTTACAGAATTTTGTTGCCAAACATCAACGTGAATGAGCCACAGGTATACATATGTCTCCTCCCTCCTGAACCTCTCTCCCATCTCCTCCTCTCCGTTCCACCCCTCTAGCTTGTTGCAGAGCCCCTGTTTGAGTCCCCTGAGTCATACAGCAAATTGCATTGGCATCTCTTTTAACGTATGGTACTATGTTTCCATGTTCCTCTGCATTCATCTCACCCTCTTCTTCCTCACACCTGCCAGTGTCCATAAGTCTGTTCTCTACATCTGTGACTCCTTGGCTGCCCTGCAAATAATTTCATCAGTACCACCTTTAGTTCAAGCATTTCTTCCCCCCCCCCCCAAGCATTTCTTATTTCTTATTCCACTCTTAGTGTCTTTAGTGTGAGACTGATCTCGAAACTGATATGAAAGTATTATTCTCAGCATGGAAAATTTGGAAGATGCAAACATGAAAAATTTAAAAAGTAACGCAGAGGCTAGTCACTCTAGGCTAACCCCTAAAACATTTATTGACTGATTTCTAGTTTCTCTTCTTTAACCTTTTTGATCTACGTAATCCTGTGTATTCCTTTTAGTTAGGGATTCATTTTTAGACTATCCTGACTCTTCCATTAAGTTCCAGTTTGGGGTCTGATACACTTACAGATGTGCCAAGTGCTTCCTGAATACTATAGAACATATTTTATGTTTAAAATACTTCCATGCGTATGTAGTGAGTCAATGATTTTAAGTTTATTTGTTACACATTTCAATGTAAAAGTCAATGTGTGAACTAACATATTTTCGATTTGGAAAAGGTGGCTTTTTTTGTTGTGTGTAAGAACTCCTCACTGGACCAAAGGTCATGGAGAGGTCTATTGTTTTCTAAAATGGTTATAGTGTTGTTGTTTTTTTCGGTAATTGAATTGGGGTGTGAGTTGCAAAGTTTGTGTTTCTGTTCATTTTTTCCATCTGTTCGGGTTTCTTTCTCTCTCCTGAGTCAGACAATAATTTCCCATTGGTTGTCCAGTTACCAAGGTTGGTGTCCATGAATCCGTGCTGGTCTCTGCATTCATGTCCGGGTGTCCTGTGAAACAATAAGCTTAATTTATTTGGAAATGACCTAGCTGTGCAATATACTGTCATCACTCAGTTGAGCACAAGGATAGAAATTCAGGTGATCAAACTCCGGAGAAGCTTTTGTCGGAGAGGCGCGTGCGTTCAGGGTGTTGGGGTGGGCGGAGCGCGGACCGCGGATATCTCAGGTGCCCTCCCAACCTGGACCTCTCCAGGCCTGCCTCTGCTCGGCAGCCTCCCCGCGCCCCCATCGCGTTTGCTGCTCAGGGCCGAGAGGTCTCTGCAGCTGCCCGGCATCCTGCCCGAGGCCCCCCCTGCCCACACGCTGTCTTCCGGTGTCTCTCTGAACCCTCGTCTCATTCTGCCTCTGTCTCAGCTGGCGTGGTTGCGTGCGAGTGCCTGTCCGTGTGCCTGGCTGTCACTCGTCCGCTCTCTCAGGAAGGTCCTGTGCTGGGCCCGTGGCGTGGGGGCAGGGCGGGCCTCGGTTGGGGGACAGGGCGGGGCTGAGGCGCTCCAGGGGGTTTGCACAGCCGGCAGGATGGGCGCCTGGGGCCCCGGCTGGGCTGTCCCTAAGCCCGCAGGAGGCTCCGGGGACCGCGGCCCCGGGCCGACGCCCCGCTCCTCCGGAGCCACGTGACCCTGAGCAGCGAACGGGATGGTGGGGGGCGGGGGGTGAGGGGGCACCGAGACGTCCTCCCCGCTCAAGCCACCCCCCTCCCCAACCCCCGCCAGAGATCCCGCAGCCTCGCCAGTCAGCTCGGGGTCCAGGAAGTGCCCCGGGCCGGTCCAGGCGCGTGCTGGCCGGGGGTGTCGTCGGCTGGTCTCCCAGCTGCAGGGCCTCTCCCGGTTTTTCCCGTCATTTTCAACAGTGACGGTCACCCCACATTGTGAGTCGTCTAGATTTCTCACTGACACCCCTGTTAGGGAGTGGCTTTTTAGACAGATAGGGAAGGTCACTTGGGGGATGTTAGTCATGAGAGAAAATAAGGGCTCAGGTGGGATTGCAGATGTCATCCAGGGGGTAAATAGAGACAGTTGTTGCTGGTACCAAGACATGAAGTTTTTTTCCCCCCTTTTCCCCAAAGGCCATATTACGACCACATGGGGGCGCTGAGTAACAGTCCATAGCTCGGCTGGAAGGGTGGGCCTTTGATATTGATACCCTGGGATGGGTTGGACATACCCCCAACCTTTGTCATTAATGCAGATGCAGCCCGGGCTGCTTAGGTTGAGTTGAGAAGCAGTGTGGTTTGCAAGTGAACATGCCTCGTTTAGGGAGAGATCAATAGCCATACAGGGAGATATGATTAGAAAGAGGAAGAACATCATATGATGCATTTTACTTATCTGAGGCAGGATTGATGGGGTTCTGCTTGAACAAGAGCCTGAGATCTTCAACAGGTTCACAGGAATAGCTGTCCTCTGGCTTTGGAGTCTCAGTTTCTGTCTCCCCCTCCTGTAGGCCATAGGGTTTTATTCTAGAATTGCGGACCCAGGCAGATAGACCCTTCACTTTTACAGCAGTTGAAGTCACTAGAACAACCTGATATGGCCCTGTCCATTTCTCGGACAGCTGGGTTGGACTCCCTTTTTCTTGCCAGGTCTTTACTGATACTTGATCCCCTGGCTTTACCTGGGGATTTTTCAAGTCTTCCTGTGGTTTGTTCTCCATACCGTTGGAGTTCTTGTTGAAACCTTCCCAGGTCAATTATATGTTTTAAGAGTGTATTGGCATCCGCGTCAAAAAACAAATCAGAAGTTCAGAATGGACGTCCATACATCATTTCATAAGGACTTAACAATAGTGGCCGTTTGGGGGATATCCGTAGCCTCATGAGGGCTATGGGCAGCATATGTGTCCACTTATTATGTCTTTCTTGACATAGATTAGCCAGAGCCCTTTTAAGAGTCTGGTTGGCTCTCTCTACCTTTCCTGAAGCTTGAGGCCTCCAGGATGAGTGGAGCCGGTATTTTATGCCTAAGCATGCGGCTAGGTTCTGGGGTATCGTGGCTGTAAGTGAGGGCCCGTTGTCACTCTGAAGTGACCGAGGCAGCCCAAACCTAGGCACTATCTCCTTCTGCAGAGCTTTACAGACTTCTGTAGCTCTCTCTGTCTCAGTAGGGAACGCTTCGATCCATCCTGTGAATATGTCAATAAAGACTAGCAAATAAGAAAACCCTTGGGTCTTGGGCATGGCTGTAAATTCTACTTGCCAGTCCGCTCCTGGGTATGATCCCCGATGTTGGACAGGTGTAATTAGAGGAGGTCTGGTTTTTGGGATATTTTTTAGACAGGTGTCACAATTTTGTGTGACCTGTTTAACAACCTTAGCTAACTGGGGATGGGAGAGAATAGGCTTAAGCATGATTTCTAGATTATCTTTTCCAAAATGGGTGCTCTTATGTAAGGAGTTAGTAATGTTTTAAACCTGAGAATGAGGGAGTATTATTAGGGCCTGATCAGGCTGAAACCACCCATGTGACCCAATCTCCCAGCCCCGCTCAGCATATCGGGAATGCCCCATGGGGTAAAATCTGGAGTCAGGGTTTCCTTGGGGAAAAGGGGGCAGATAGCAGTGGCAGAGGTAGCTTCCCCGGCAGCTCGTCCTGCCTCTTGATCAGCTTTCCTATTTCCCTGAGCCTCTTTTTCTTGCCCCTTTTGGTGACTCTTGCAGTGGATGACAGCTAATTTTGCAGGAAGTTTGACTGCCTCCAGGAGCCTGAGAATGAGCTCTTTGTGTTTAATAGCAGAGCTTCGGGCACTGAGCATCCCTCTTTCTTTCCAAATTGCTGCACGGGCATGCAGAATGAGGAAAGCATACTTAGAGTCCATACACACATTAATCCTCTTTCCTTCTCCTAACTCCAAAGCTCTTGTCAGGGCAAAAAGTTCAGCTTTCTGGGCTGAGGTGTCTGGGGGAAGAGACCCCCTTTCCTTAGTTTCTTCCAGGCTCGCTACAGCATATCCTGCTTTCCTCTCTCCCTTTTCTACAAAACTGCTGCCATCTGTGTGCCAGTTTTCCTCTGGGTCAGATAAAGGTGTCTCTGATAGGTCCCGGCGAGAAGAGTATAACTCGTCTGTGATTTGTATGCATTGGTGATCCAGAGGGGAGGTAGGGGGATCTGGCAGTAAGGTTGCTGGATTTAAAGTGTGGCAGACCCTCAACTTTATTTCTGGAGTGTCAAGGAGGAGGGCTTGGTATTGGGTGATGCTTCCCCCTGTCATCCACCTGTCCCCTTTCTTTTCCAAGACTGCTTCCACCCGGTGAGGTGTATACACTGTGGTAGGCTGACCCAGTGTCAGCTGAGATGCCTCCTGAATCGGTGGCTTCTACTGCCCGGAGGCAAGTGGGCCACCCTCTGGCCACCTCATCTAGTTATTTTGAGAGATAGCCACAGGTTGTAATACGGGCCCCATCATCTGCCCTAACACCCCAAGAGCAGTTCCTGTCCTTCCAGAAACATAGAGTCTAAAAGGCTTCTCCAGGTTGGGCAGTCCTAAAGCTGGGGCTGTAGTGATGGACTCATTTAGGGCATTAAAGGCCACCTTGCAGGTCTCATGCCAGTCGAGTGGCTCTTCCTCTTTCCCCCTTAAATTTTCATATAGGGGTCTGGCCAGATTGCCATAATTAGGAATCCAGATCCTGCAAAACCCGGTCCTTCCTAAAAATCCCCTAAGTTGTTGTTTTGTTTGAGGGTACGGGGTATTTAAGATGAGGGATCTCCCCTCGGGGTCAGGCATTCTTTTTCTCTCCGTAATTATAAATCCAAGGTATTTTACTTGGGTTAAGCTAATCTGAGCCTACTTGGGGGATACTCGATAACCCTTTTCATACAGGAAAGTTAGCATTTTAAATAGTGTCCATTTGAGAGCTGGTAAAATCTGGCCTTGCTATGAGCAAGTCATCCACATACTGTATTAGACTACTGTTTGTTAAATTTAATTCCCTTAGTTCTCTCCCCGAGGAAGTCCCGAAGATATGAGGGCTGTCCCTAAACCCTTGGGGTAGTCGAGTCCAGTCGAGAGTTGTATGGTCTCTCTTGTTTCCAAGTCCCGCCACTCAAAAGCAAAGAGTTTTTGGGATTCAGGATGGAGAGGAATGCAAAAGAAAGCACCTTGAAGGTCCAAGACTGAGAAGTACTTGGCATTTCCTGGGACTTGGGATAGGAGGGTATATGGGTTTGGGACTATGGGGTGGATGGGAACCACAGCTTCATTAACAGCTCTTAGATCCTGGACGAATCGGTAAGATCCATCTGGTTTTTGAACGGGCAAGATTGGGGTGTTGCAGGGGGACTCACAGCTGATTCGAGTTCCAGTATCTCGGTATTTGTTAACTAATGGTCTAAGACCCTCAAGAGCTTCTGGTTTTAAGGGATATTGTCTTTTCCAGGGCTAGGGAGCATTTGGTCTCAGAGAAATCTTTACTGGTGGAACATTTCTGGCTAAACCTGGGCTGGAGACATCCCACACCTGGGGATTGACATCATCTAGACAAGGGACAGACTCCTCCTTTTCTACCTCTGACTGTAAATATTCGGACATAGGCAAAGAAAATTATTGACTTCTACCTTTGTGTCCCCAAGTCACTCTGGTTTGGAGGCGAAAGTATTATTCTCACCATGGAAAATTTGGAAGCTGCAAACATGAAAAATTTAAAGAGTCACGCAGAGGCTAGTCACTCTATGCTAACCCCTAAGACATTTATTGACTGATTTCTAGCTTCTCTTCTTTAACCTTTTTTATCTACAGTAATCCTGTGTGTTCCTTTTAGTTAGGGATTCATTTTTAGACTATCCTGACTCTTCCACTACGTTCCAGTTTTGGGTCTGATACACTTACAGATGTGCAAATTGCTTCCTGAATACTATAGAATATATTTTATGTTTAAAATACTTCCATGCTTATGTAGTGAGTCAATGATTTTAAGTTTATTTGTTACACATTTCAATGTAAAAGTCAATGTGTGAACTAACATATTCACGACTTGGAAAAGTTGGGTTTTTTTTTGCTGTGTGTTTGAACTCCTCACCCGACCAAAGGTCATGGAGAGGTCTATAGTTTTTCTAAAATGGTTATAGTGTTGTTTATTTTCTGGTAATTGAATTAGGGTGTGAGTTGCAAAGCTTGTTTTTCTGTTCATTTCATTCCATCTGTTCGGGTTTCTTTCTCTCTCCTGAGTCAGACAGTAATTTCCCATTGGTTGTCCAGTTACCAAGGTTGGTGTCCATGCATCCGTGCTGGTCTCTCCATACATGTCCGGGTGTCCTGTGAAACACTAAGCTTAATTTATTTGGAAATGACCTAGCTGTTCAATACACTGTCATCACTCAGTTGAGCAGAGGGAGAGAAATTCAAGTGACAAAACTCCAGAGAAGCTAGTGTCAGAGCGCCCCGGCGTGGCATGCGTGCAGGGGGTTGGGGGGAGGGGGCGGTGCGCGGAGCGCGGAGGTCTCAGGTGTCCTCCCACCATGGGCCTCTCCAGGTCCGCCGCTGCTCAGTGGCCTCCCCCCGCCCCCATCGCTTTGGCTGCTCAGGGCCGGGTGGTCTCTGCAGCTGCCCGGCATCCTGCCCGAGGCCCCCCCTGCCCACACGCTGTCTTCCAGTCTCTCTCTGAACCCTCGACTCTTTCTGCCTCTGTCTCACCTGGCGTGGGTGCGTGCGAGTGCCTGTCCGTGTGCCTGGCTGTCGCTCGTCCGCTCTCTCAGGAAGGTCCTGTGCTGGGCCCGTGGCGTGGGGGCAGGGCGGGCCTCGGTTTGGGGACAGGGCGGGGCTGAGGCACTCCAGGGGGTTTGCACAGCCGGCAGGATGGGAGCCTGGGGCCCCGGCTGGGCTGCCCCTAAGCTCCAGAAGTCTCCGGGAACTGCAGACCCGGGCCGAAGCTCCCCTCGTCCGGAGCCACCTGACCCTGAGCAGCGAACGGGATGGTGGGTGACAGGGGGTGAGGGGGCACCGAGATGTCCTCGCTGCTCTACCCCCCCCTCCCCCCACCCCAGGTTCCGCAGGCACGCCAGGCCCCGGCCGGCCGGGCCAGACTGGTGCTGGCTTGGGCTCGCGGTGTGCGGAGCGGGGGCGCCCTCCGCTGGCCGCCGAGCTGCAGGCTCTGGCCGGCCGGAGTCCAGTCGCGGGTCGTGCGGCTCAAGTGCAGCGCGAGCCCGCTCGAGAACTGCAGCCCCATGCCTGACCGGCAGGTCAGACCGCAAGGGAGGCGCAACGCGGGGCTCCTGCAGCGCCTGGCAGCCGCCTCGTTCTAAGGCCATACCACCCTGAACGTGCCCTCTCTCCTCTGATCTGGGAAACTGAGCAGGGTCGGGCCTGGTCAGTACTTGGATGGGAGACCGCCTAGTAGTTAGGCGATTTTTTTTTGATTTTTCTGAATGCCTACTTCAGAAAGTTAGAATCAGATGACTTCACACAGTAAAACGAATCATATTTTCATACATAATCTTAAGAATCCAGCAGCTGGTCATTCTTTTTCCTGTCCTAACACAGCTAACTGGAAATCAGTTGTAGTAAGTTCTACTGACTTCAGACCCTCATCCCTAAGGGAAGATATATAGGAAAACCCATAATATATCTAAATAAACATGAAAGATACAATGATGAGAAAGAAAAAAATTTCTCAGTGACATCTTAGCTGGTATCGGAAACACGATGATTATGAAAGCACAGCCCATAATCAAGTCCAGGCCATGGAAGCCTGTGACTGTCACTGAGTGTTGACTTCCCTTTCAGCTGAGGTCGTAAAAAGTGCTTTGTAAAATTCTGAGGTTTGAAGCACTTGTAACCTCCCGAAGAGACTGCAATCAGAAGGGTTTCTAGAATATCCTGACGCTGTGGTGAGCTCAAGCAATACATACTCCAGAGGACGGAAGACAGACATGTTGGGAAGTGGGGATGACTTCTACTGCACTTAGGGAGGAAGGGCATGTACAAGTGGAGAAGCAACACCTCAGTGATGGAATCTTTAAAGACTCCACACATGGAGAAGGAAATGGCAACCCACTCCAGTATTCTTGCCTGGAAAACTCCATGGGCAGAGGAGTCTGGCGGGCTGAAGTCCACGGGATTCCATGACTGACCGTGTGTGCACGAGGGTGGAGGGAGACGGGCTGGTAGCAAGAAACTGGTAGAAGTAAAAAATAAGAAAAAAATATAAAATAAAGACTCGATAAATATGACAACGACTGGTAGGAATAAACCTTCAGAAGTGCCTTCTCAGACCTCCCGTCAGAAGCACAAGCGTAATAAAGACACTGAGTTTTCACGGTCTCACACAAAATTAGACTGGTTTATGACAATGGGCAGAGAGGCTCCTCTAAGACATCGGGGCTGGGCTTTACTGGAGGATGCACATCGATTGAGTGCATGGCTGTGTGTTATGGAAATATGTCTTACTGGCAGGGCGAAGGCATCTTCTTGAAGAACACAGCAAATAACACCACAAATTCACGAAACTTGGCTACAATGACAATAGCTGATTTCGTGATGTCTACTGCTTGGCAGAGCTGGGATTGCCTCTGCCATTAAGTACCTCAGTGGCCAGCTGTGATAGTAGCCATTACATTCTCACTTAGAAACTTGCCATGTGCACTAGCGCAAGAACAGTGAAAGCTCCCCAGAGAAGCAAGTCAGGCAGACATGCTTCTGTTTTCTCACAGAAGCTGCTTATGACCAGCCCTGCTCACAGACAGATTGCTAATTCCAAATCGATAGAAAGTTATGCAGATATTCTTTAGCAACTGAGCCACCAGTGAAGCCCTACTAGCTCAGTTGCTAAAGAATCTGCCTGCAACGCAGGAGACCCCGCTTTGAGTCCTGGGTCGGGAAGATCCGCTGGAGAAAGGATAGGCTACCCACTCCAGTATTCTGGCCTAGAGAATTCTATGGACTGTATAGTCCTTGGGGCCGCAAAGAGTCAGGCACGAACTGAGCCACTTTCACCTGCACATGCAGATATCACTTAAAAAAAAAAATGTGGTAACAGATCTAGGACCTCTGTCAAGCTCATGAGTGAGTACTATAAATATAGAGAATCAGCTTTGTCCTGCATAGTTACTACCATCCTGTATTTGCTTTGAGAGGAGTTGAGCTACTCTTGGTACAGAGGAATGATTCTTTACCAACTGAGCCACAAGGGAAGCCCACTAATACTGGAGTGGGTAGCCTATCCCTTCTCCAGCAGATCTTCCTGACCCAGGAATTGAACCAGGGTCTCCTGCCTGAGTAACACATATTGGGTAAAAAACGGTGAGAGGGCAGAACTAGGGACATTGATTGGTAAAATCAGTTTTCCTTGTCTAGATGGCTAGCGGACGCGAAAGAAATGTTGGTGTGGATTTAAAAAATTCTTCTGATACGAAACAAAAAATTTACTAGTTCTCTGCAGATCTTTAATGAAGCACAGATCTTGTCATTAGATTGCTTTGGTCATATCCGTCTTATCCACATTTATTTTTTAAAATCACATAGAGTGGCTTCAATCACTTGAAGAAACGACAAAAGGTTTCTTTGGTCTCCATTCTATACTGGATCGAGAGAAGGCAGTTGATCAGCATGATGCAGGAGCTCAAGATGTTGTTGGCAAAAACTTGACTAGTCTCTTTAATGATATGGAAGAATGAATTAAGGATGGCAGCACGAAACAGAAGGCCATGCTAGAAGTACACAAGACCTTGTTTGGTAAGTCCAAACATGATTTTTTCTTTCAATTGAAGGATAGTTGCTTTACAGAATTTTGTTGCCAAACATCAACGTGAATGAGCCACAGGTATACATATGTCTCCTCCCTCCTGAACCTCTCTCCCATCTCCTCCTCTCCGTTCCACCCCTCTAGCTTGTTGCAGAGCCCCTGTTTGAGTCCCCTGAGTCATACAGCAAATTGCATTGGCATCTCTTTTAACGTATGGTACTATGTTTCCATGTTCCTCTGCATTCATCTCACCCTCTTCTTCCTCACACCTGCCAGTGTCCATAAGTCTGTTCTCTACATCTGTGACTCCTTGGCTGCCCTGCAAATAATTTCATCAGTACCACCTTTAGTTCAAGCATTTCTTCCCCCCCCCCCCAAGCATTTCTTATTTCTTATTCCACTCTTACTGTCTTTAGTGTGAGACTGATCTCGAAACTGATATGAAAGTATTATTCTCAGCATGGAAAATTTGGAAGATGCAAACATGAAAAATTTAAAAAGTAACGCAGAGGCTAGTCACTCTAGGCTAATCCCTAAAACATTTATTGACTGATTTCTAGTTTCTCTTCTTTAACCTTTTTGATCTACGTAATCCTGTGTATTCCTTTTAGTTAGGGATTCATTTTTAGACTATCCTGACTCTTCCATTAAGTTCCAGTTTGGGGTCTGATACACTTACAGATGTGCCAAGTGCTTCCTGAATACTATAGAACATATTTTATGTTTAAAATACTTCCATGCGTATGTAGTGAGTCAATGATTTTAAGTTTATTTGTTACACATTTCAATGTAAAAGTCAATGTGTGAACTAACATATTTTCGATTTGGAAAAGGTGGCTTTTTTTGTTGTGTGTAAGAACTCCTCACTGGACCAAAGGTCATGGAGAGGTCTATTGTTTTCTAAAATGGTTATAGTGTTGTTGTTTTTTTCGGTAATTGAATTGGGGTGTGAGTTGCAAAGTTTGTGTTTCTGTTCATTTTTTCCATCTGTTCAGGTTTCTTTCTCTCTCCTGACTCAGACAATAATTTCCCATTGGTTGTCCAGTTACCAAGGTTGGTGTCCATGCATCCGTGCTGGTCTCTGCATTCATGTCCGGGTGTCCTGTGAAACAATAAGCTTAATTTATTTGGAAATGACCTAGCTGTGCAATATACTGTCATCACTCAGTTGAGCACAAGGATAGAAATTCAGGTGATCAAACTCCGGAGAAGCTTTTGTCGGAGAGGCGCGTGCGTTCAGGGGGTTGGGGTGGGCGGAGCGCGGACCGCGGATATCTCAGGTGCCCTCCCAACCTGGACCTCTCCAGGCCTGCCTCTGCTCGGCAGCCTCCCCCCGCCCCCATCGCGTTTGCTGCTCAGGGCCGGGAGGTCTCTGCAGCTGCCCGGCATCCTGCCCGAGGCCCCCCCTGCCCACACGCTGTCTTCCGGTGTCTCTCTGAACCCTCGTCTCATTCTGCCTCTGTCTCAGCTGGCGTGGTTGCGTGCGAGTGCCTGTCCGTGTGCCTGGCTGTCGCTCGTCCGCTCTCTCAGGAAGGTCCTGTGCTGGGCCCGTGGCGTGGGGGCAGGGCGGGCCTCGGTTTGGGGACAGGGCGGGGCTGAGGCGCTCCAGGGGGTTTGCACAGCCGGCAGGATGGGCGCCTGGGGCCCCGGCTGGGCTGTCCCTAAGCCCGCAGGAGGCTCCGGGGACCGCGGGCCCGGGCCGACGCCCCGCTCCTCCGGAGCCACGTGACCCTGAGCAGCGAACGGGATGGTGGGGGGCGGGGGGTGAGGGGGCACCGAGACGTCCTCCCCGCTCAAGCCACCCAACTCCCCAACCCCCGCCAGAGATCCCGCAGCCTCGCCAGGCAGCTCGGGGTCCAGGAAGTGCCCCGGGCCGGTCCAGGCGCGTGCTGGCCGGGGGTGTCGTCGGCTGGTCTCCCAGCTGCAGGGCCTGTCCCGGTTTTTCCCGTCATTTTCAACAGTGACGGTCACCCCACATTGTGAGTCGTCTAGATTTCTCACTGACACCCCTGTTAGGGAGTGGCTTTTTAGACAGATAGGGAAGGTCACTTGGGGGATGTTAGTCATGAGAGAAAATAAGGGCTCAGGTGGGATTGCAGATGTCATCCAGGGGGTAAATAGAGACAGTTGTTGCTGGTACCAAGACATGAAGTTTTTTTTCCCCCTTTTCCCAAAAGGCCATATTACGACCACATGGGGGCGCTGAGTAACAGTCCATAGCTCGGCTGGAAGGGTGGGCCTTTGATATTGATACCCTGGGATGGGTTGGACATACCCCCAACCTTTGTCATTAATGCAGATGCAGCCCGGGCTGCTTAGGTTGAGTTGAGAAGCAGTGTGGTTTGCAAGTGAACATGCCTCGTTTAGGGAGAGATCAATAGCCATACAGGGAGATATGATTAGAAAGAGGAAGAACATCATATGATGCATTTTACTTATCTGAGGCAGGATTGATGGGGTTCTGCTTGAACAAGAGCCTGAGATCTTCAACAGGTTCACAGGAATAGCTGTCCTCTGGCTTTGGAGTCTCAGTTTCTGTCTCCCCCTCCTGTAGGCCATAGGGTTTTATTCTAGAATTGCGGACCCAGGCAGATAGACCCTTCACTTTTACAGCAGTTGAAGTCACTAGAACAACCTGATATGGCCCTGTCCATTTCTCGGACAGCTGGTTTGGACTCCCTTTTTCTTGCCAGGTCTTTACTGATACTTGATCCCCTGGCTTTACCTGGGGATTTTTCAAGTCTTCCTGTGGTTTGTTCTCCATACCGTTGGAGTTCTTGTTGAAACCTTCCCAGGTCAATTATATGTTTTAAGAGTGTATTGGCATCCGCGTCAAAAAACAAATCAGAAGTTCAGAATGGACGTCCATACATCATTTCATAAGGACTTAACAATAGTGGCCGTTTGGGGGATATCCGTAGCCTCATGAGGGCTATGGGCAGCATATGTGTCCACTTATTATGTCTTTCTTGACATAGATTAGCCAGAGCCCTTTTAAGAGTCTGGTTGGCTCTCTCTACCTTTCCTGAAGCTTGAGGCCTCCAGGATGAGTGGAGCCGGTATTTTATGCCTAAGCATGCGGCTAGGTTCTGGGGTATCGTGGCTGTAAGTGAGGGCCCGTTGTCACTCTGAAGTGACCGAGGCAGCCCAAACCTAGGCACTATCTCCTTCAGCAGAGCTTTACAGACTTCTGTAGCTCTCTCTGTCTCAGTAGGGAACGCTTCGATCCATCCTGTGAATATGTCAATAAAGACTAGCAAATAAGAAAACCCTTGGGTCTTGGGCATGGCTGTAAATTCTACTTGCCAGTCCGCTCCTGGGTATGATCCCCGATGTTGGACAGGTGTAATTAGAGGAGGTCTGGTTTTTGGGATATTTTTTAGACAGGTGTCACAATTTTGTGTGACCTGTTTAACAACCTTAGCTAACTGGGGATGGGAGAGAATAGGCTTAAGCATGATTTCTAGATTATCTTTTCCAAAATGGGTGCTCTTATGTAAGGAGTTAGTAATGTTTTAAACCTGAGAATGAGGGAGTATTATTAGGGCCTGATCAGGCTGAAACCACCCATGTGACCCAATCTCCCAGCCCCGCTCAGCATATCGGGAATGCCCCATGGGGTAAAATCTGGAGTCAGGGTTTCCTTGGGGAAAAGGGGGCAGATAGCAGTGTCAGAGGTAGCTTCCCCGGCAGCTCGTCCTGCCTCTTGATCAGCTTTCCTATTTCCCTGAGCCTCTTTTTCTTGCCCCTTTTGGTGACTCTTGCAGTGGATGACAGCTAATTTTGCAGGAAGTTTGACTGCCTCCAGGAGCCTGAGAATGAGCTCTTTGTGTTTAATAGCAGAGCTTCGGGCACTGAGCATCCCTCTTTCTTTCCAAATTGCTGCACGGGCATGCAGAATGAGGAAAGCATACTTAGAGTCCATACACACATTAATCCTCTTTCCTTCTCCTAACTCCAAAGCTCTTGTCAGGGCAAAAAGTTCAGCTTTCTTGGCTGAGGTGTCTGGGGGAAGAGACCCACTTTCCTTAGTTTCTTCCAGGCTCGCTACAGCATATCCTGCTTTCCTCTCTCCCTTTTCTACAAAACTGCTGCCATCTGTGTGCCAGTTTTCCTCTGGGTCAGATAAAGGTGTCTCTGATAGGTCCCGGCGAGAAGAGTATAACTCGTCTGTGATTTGTATGCATTGGTGATCCAGAGGGGAGGTAGGGGGATCTGGCAGTAAGGTTGCTGGATTTAAAGTGTGGCAGACCCTCAACTTTATTTCTGGAGTGTCAAGGAGGAGGGCTTGGTATTGGGTGATGCTTCCCCCTGTCATCCACCTGTCCCCTTTCTTTTCCAAGACTGCTTCCACCCGGTGAGGTGTATACACTGTGGTAGGCTGACCCAGGGTCAGCTGAGATGCCTCCTGAATCGGTGGCTTCTACTGCCCGGAGGCAAGTGGGCCACCCTCTGGCCACCTCATCTAGTTATTTTGAGAGATAGCCACAGGTTGTAATACGGGCCCCATCATCTGCCCTAACACCCCAAGAGCAGTTCCTGTCCTTCCAGAAACATAGAGTCTAAAAGGCTTCTCCAGGTTGGGGAGGCCTAAAGCTGGGGCTGTAGTGATGGACTCATTTAGGGCATTAAAGGCCACCTTGCAGGTCTCATGCCAGTCGAGTGGCTCTTCCTCTTTCCCCCTTAAATTTTCATATAGGGGTCTGGCCAGATTGCCATAATTAGGAATCCAGATCCTGCAAAACCCGGTCCTTCCTAAAAATGCCCTAAGCTGTTGTTTTTTTTGGGGGTACGGGGTATTTAAATGAGGGATCTCCCCTCGGGGTCAGGCATTCTTTTTCTCTCCGTAATTATAAATCCAAGGTATTTTACTTAGGTTAAGCTAATCTGAGCCTACTTGGGGGATACTCGATAACCCTTTTCATACAGGAAAGTTAGCATTTTAAATAGTGTCCATTTGAGAGCTGGTAAAATCTGGCCTTGCTATGAGCAAGTCATCCACATACTGTATTAGACTACTGTTTGTTAAATTTAATTCCCTTAGTTCTCTCCCCGAGGAAGTCCCGAAGATATGAGGGCTGTCCCTAAACCCTTGGGGTAGTCGAGTCCAGTCGAGAGTTGTATGGTCTCTCTTGTTTCCAAGTCCCGCCACTCAAAAGCAAAGAGTTTTTGGGATTCAGGATGGAGAGGAATGCAAAAGAAAGCACCTTGAGAGTCCAAGACTGAGAAGTACTTGGCATTTCCTGGGACTTGGGATAGGAGGGTATATGGGTTTGGGACTATGGGGTGGATGGGAACCACAGCTTCATTAACAGCTCTTAGATCCTGGACGAATCGGTAAGATCCATCTGGTTTTTGAACGGGCAAGATTGGGGTGTTGCAGGGGGACTCACAGCTGATTCGAGTTCCAGTATCTCGGTATTTGTTAACTAATGTTCTAAGACCCTCAAGAGCTTCTGGCTTTAAGGGATATTGTCTTTTCCAGGGCTAGGGAGCATTTGGTCTCAGAGAAATCTTTACTGGTGGAACATTTCTGGCTAAACCTGGGCTGGAGACATCCCACACCTGGGGATTGACATCATCTAGACAAGGGACAGACTCCTCCTTTTCTACCTCTGACTGTAAATATTCGGACATAGGCAAAGAAAATTATTGACTTCTACCTTTGTGTCCCCAAGTCACTCTGGTTTGGAGGCGAAAGTATTATTCTCACCATGGAAAATTTGGAAGCTGCAAACATGAAAAATTTAAAGAGTCACGCAGAGGCTAGTCACTCTATGCTAACCCCTAAGACATTTATTGACTGATTTCTAGCTTCTCTTCTTTAACCTTTTTTATCTACAGTAATCCTGTGTGTTCCTTTTAGTTAGGGATTCATTTTTAGACTATCCTGACTCTTCCACTACGTTCCAGTTTTGGGTCTGATACACTTACAGATGTGCAAATTGCTTCCTGAATACTATAGAATATATTTTATGTTTAAAATACTTCCATGCTTATGTAGTGAGTCAATGATTTTAAGTTTATTTGTTACACATTTCAATGTAAAAGTCAATGTGTGAACTAACATATTCACGACTTGGAAAAGTTGGCTTTTTTTTGCTGTGTGTTTGAACTCCTCACCCGACCAAAGGTCATGGAGAGGTCTATAGTTTTTCTAAAATGGTTATAGTGTTGTTTATTTTCTGGTAATTGAATTAGGGTGTGAGTTGCAAAGCTTGTTTTTCTGTTCATTTCATTCCATCTGTTCGGGTTTCTTTCTCTCTCCTGAGTCAGACAGTAATTTCCCATTGGTTGTCCAGTTACCAAGGTTGGTGTCCATGCATCCGTGCTGGTCTCTCCATACATGTCCGGGTGTCCTGTGAAACACTAAGCTTAATTTATTTGGAAATGACCTAGCTGTTCAATACACTGTCATCACTCAGTTGAGCAGAGGGAGAGAAATTCAAGTGACAAAACTCCAGAGAAGCTAGTGTCAGAGCGCCCCGGCGTGGCATGCGTGCAGGGGGTTGGGGGGAGGGGGCGGTGCGCGGAGCGCGGAGGTCTCAGGTGTCCTCCCACCATGGGCCTCTCCAGGTCCGCCGCTGCTCAGTGGCCTCCCCCCGCCCCCATCGCTTTGGCTGCTCAGGGCCGGGTGGTCTCTGCAGCTGCCCGGCATCCTGCCCGAGGCCCCCCCTGCCCACACGCTGTCTTCCAGTCTCTCTCTGAACCCTCGACTCTTTCTGCCTCTGTCTCACCTGGCGTGGGTGCGTGCGAGTGCCTGTCCGTGTGCCTGGCTGTCGCTCGTCCGCTCTCTCAGGAAGGTCCTGTGCTGGGCCCGTGGCGTGGGGGCAGGGCGGGCCTCGGTTTGGGGACAGGGCGGGGCTGAGGCACTCCAGGGGGTTTGCACAGCCGGCAGGATGGGAGCCTGGGGCCCCTGCTGGGCTGCCCCTAAGCTCCAGAAGGCTCCGGGAACTGCAGACCCGGGCCGAAGCTCCCCTCGTCCGGAGCCACCTGACCCTGAGCAGCGAATGGGATGGTGGGTGACAGGGGGTGAGGGGGCACCGAGATGTCCTCGGTGCTCTACCCACCCCCCCTCCCCCCACCCCAGGTTCCGCAGGCACGCCAGGCCCCGGCCGGCCGGGCCAGACTGGTGCTGGCTTGGGCTCGCGGTGTGCGGAGCGGGGGCGCCCTCCGCTGGCCGCCGAGCTGCAGGCTCTGGCCGGCCGGAGTCCAGTCGCGGGTCGTGCGGCTCAAGTGCAGCGCGAGCCCGCTCGAGAACTGCAGCCCCATGCCTGACCGGCAGGTCAGACCGCAAGGGAGGCGCAACGCGGGGCTCCTGCAGCGCCTGGCAGCCGCCTCGGTCTAAGGCCATACCACCCTGAACGTGCCCTCTCTCCTCTGATCTGGGAAACTGAGCAGGGTCGGGCCTGGTCAGTACTTGGATGGGAGACCGCCTAGTAGTTAGGCGATTTTTTTTGATTTTTCTGAATGCCTACTTCAGAAAGTTAGAATCAGATGACTTCACACAGTAAAACGAATCATATTTTCATACATAATCTTAAGAATCCAGCAGCTGGTCATTCTTTTTCCTGTCCTAACACAGCTAACTGGAAATCAGTTGTAGTAAGTTCTACTGACTTCAGACCCTCATCCCTAAGGGAAGATATATAGGAAAACCCATAATATATCTAAATAAACATGAAAGATACAATGATGAGAAAGAAAAAAATTTCTCAGTGACATCTTAGCTGGTATCGGAAACACGATGATTATGAAAGCACAGCCCATAATCAAGTCCAGGCCATGGAAGCCTGTGACTGTCACTGAGTGTTGACTTCCCTTTCAGCTGAGGTCGTAAAAAGTGCTTTGTAAAATTCTGAGGTTTGAAGCACTTGTAACCTCCCGAAGAGACTGCAATCAGAAGGGTTTCTAGAATATCCTGACGCTGTGGTGAGCTCAAGCAATACATACTCCAGAGGACGGAAGACAGACATGTTGGGAAGTGGGGATGACTTCTACTGCACTTAGGGAGGAAGGGCATGTACAAGTGGAGAAGCAACACCTCAGTGATGGAATCTTTAAAGACTCCACACATGGAGAAGGAAATGGCAACCCACTCCAGTATTCTTGCCTGGAAAACTCCATGGGCAGAGGAGTCTGGCGGGCTGAAGTCCACGGGATTCCATGACTGACCGTGTGTGCACGAGGGTGGAGGGAGCCGGGCTGGTAGCAAGAAACTGGTAGAAGTAAAAAATAAGAAAAAAATATAAAATAAAGACTCGATAAATATGACAACGACTGGTAGGAATAAACCTTCAGAAGTGCCTTCTCAGACCTCCCGTCAGAAGCACAAGCGTAATAAAGACACTGAGTTTTCACGGTCTCACACAAAATTAGACTGGTTTATGACAATGGGCAGAGAGGCTCCTCTAAG
Source organism: Muntiacus reevesi (assembly GCF_963930625.1). Taxonomy (NCBI): domain Eukaryota; kingdom Metazoa; phylum Chordata; class Mammalia; order Artiodactyla; family Cervidae; genus Muntiacus; species Muntiacus reevesi. The sequence continues at coordinate 58,952 of NW_027077913.1, forward strand.
ACATCGGGGCTGGGCTTTACTGGAGGATGCACATCGATTGAGTGCATGGCTGTGTGTTATGGAAATATGTCTTACTGGCAGGGCGAAGGCATCTTCTTGAAGAACACAGCAAATAACACCACAAATTCACGGAACTTGGCTACAATGACAATAGCTGATTTCGTGATGTCTACTGCTTGGCAGAGCTGGGATTGCCTCTGCCATTAAGTACCTCAGTGGCCAGCTGTGATAGTAGCCATTACTTTCTCACTTAGAAACTTGCCATGTGCACTAGCGCAAGAACAGTGAAAGCTCCCCAGAGAAGCAAGTCAGGCAGACATGCTTCTGTTTTCTCACAGAAGCTGCCTATGACCAGCCCTGCTCACAGACAGATTGCTAATTCCAAATCGATAGAAAGTTATGCAGATATTCTTTAGCAACTGAGCCACCAGTGAAGCCCTACTAGCTCAGTTGCTAAAGAATCTGCCTGCAACGCAGGAGACCCCGCTTTGAGTCCTGGGTCGGGAAGATCCGCTGGAGAAAGGATAGGCTACCCACTCCAGTATTCTGGCCTAGAGAATTCTATGGACTGTATAGTCCTTGGGGCCGCAAAGAGTCAGGCACGAACTGAGCCACTTTCACCTGCACATGCAGATATCACTTAAAAAAAAAATGTGGTAACAGATCTAGGACCTCTGTCAAGCTCATGAGTGAGTACTATAAATATAGAGAATCAGCTTTGTCCTGCATAGTTACTACCATCCTGTATTTGCTTTGAGAGTAGTTGAGCTACTCTTGGTACAGAGGAATGATTCTTTACCAACTGAGCCACAAGGGAAGCCCACTAATACTGGAGTGGGTAGCCTATCCCTTCTCCAGCAGATCTTCCTGACCCAGGAATTGAACCAGGGTCTCCTGCCTGAGTAACACATATTGGGTAAAAAACGGTGAGGGGGCAGAACTAGGGACATTGATTGGTAAAATCAGTTTTCCTTGTCTAGATGGCTAGCGGACGCGAAAGAAATGTTGGTGTGGATTTAAAAAATTCTTCTGATACGAAACAAAAAATTTACTAGTTCTCTGCAGATCTTTAATGAAGCACAGATATTGTCATTAGATTGCTTTGGTCATATCCGTCTTATCCACATTTATTTTTTAAAATCACATAGAGTGGCTTCAATCACTTGAAGAAACGACAAAAGGTTTCTTTGGTCTCCATTCTATACTGGATCAAGAGAAGGCAGTTGATCAGCATGATGCAGGAGCTCAAGATATTTTTGGCAAAAACTTGACTAGTCTGTTTAATGATATGGAAGAATGAATTAAGGATGGCAGCACGAAACAGAAGGCCATGCTAGAAGTACACAAGACCTTGTTTGGTAAGTCCAAACATGACTTTTTCTTTCAATTGAAGGATAGTTGCTTTACAGAATTTTGTTGCCAAACATCAACGTGAATGAGCCACAGGTGTACATATGTCTCCTCCCTCCTGAACCTCTCTCCCATCTCCTCCTCTCCGTTCCACCCCTCTAGCTTGTTGCAGAGCCCCTGTTTGAGTCCCCTGAGTCATACAGCAAATTGCATTGGCATCTCTTTTAACGTATGGTACTATGTTTCCATGTTCCTCTGCATTCATCTCACCCTCTTCTTCCTCACACCTGCCAGTGTCCATAAGTCTGTTCTCTACATCTGTGACTCCTTGGCTGCCCTGCAAATAATTTCATCAGTACCACCTTTAGTTCAAGCATTTCTTCCCCCCCCCCCCCAAGCATTTCTTATTTCTTATTCCACTCTTACTGTCTTTAGTGTGAGACTGATCTCGAAACTGATATGAAAGTATTATTCTCAGCATGGAAAATTTGGAAGATGCAAACATGAAAAATTTAAAAAGTAACGCAGAGGCTAGTCACTCTAGGCTAACCCCTAAAACATTTATTGACTGATTTCTAGTTTCTCTTCTTTAACCTTTTTGATCTACGTAATCCTGTGTATTCCTTTTAGTTAGGGATTCATTTTTAGACTATCCTGACTCTTCTATTAAGTTCCAGTTTGGGGTCTGATACACTTACAGATGTGCCAAGTGCTTGCTGAATACTATAGAACATATTTTATGTTTAAAATACTTCCATGCGTATGTAGTGAGTCAATGATTTCAAGTTTATTTGTTACACATTTCAATGTAAAAGTCAATGTGTGAACTAACATATTTTCGATTTGGAAAAGGTGGCTTTTTTTGTTGTGTGTAAGAACTCCTCACTGGACCAAAGGTCATGGAGAGGTCTATTGTTTTCTAAAATGGTTATAGTGTTGTTGTTTTTTTCGGTAATTGAATTGGGGTGTGAGTTGCAAAGTTTGTGTTTCTGTTCATTTATTCCATCTGTTCGGGTTTCTTTCTCTCTCCTGAGTCAGACAATAATTTCCCATTGGTTGTCCAGTTACCAAGGTTGGTGTCCATGCATCCGTGCTGGTCTCTGCATTCATGTCCGGGTGTCCTGTGAAACAATAAGCTTAATTTATTTGGAAATGACCTAGCTGTGCAATATACTGTCATCACTCAGTTGAGCACAAGGATAGAAATTCAGGTGATCAAACTCCGGAGAAGCTTTTGTCGGAGAGGCGCGTGCGTTCAGGGGGTTGGGGTGGGCGGAGCGCGGACCGCGGATATCTCAGGTGCCCTCCCAACCTGGACCTCTCCAGGCCTGCCTCTGCTCGGCAGCCTCCCCCCGCCCCCATCGCGTTTGCTGCTCAGGGCCGGGAGGTCTCTGCAGCTGCCCGGCATCCTGCCCGAGGCCCCCCCTGCCCACACGCTGTCTTCCGGTGTCTCTCTGAACCCTCGTCTCATTCTGCCTCTGTCTCAGCTGGCGTGGTTGCGTGCGAGTGCCTGTCCGTGTGCCTGGCTGTCGCTCGTCCGCTCTCTCAGGAAGGTCCTGTGCTGGGCCCGTGGCGTGGGGGCAGGGCGGGCCTCGGTTGGGGGACAGGGCGGGGCTGAGGCGCTCCAGGGGGTTTGCACAGCCGGCAGGATGGGCGCCTGGGGCCCCGGCTGGGCTGTCCCTAAGCCCGCAGGAGGCTCCGGGGACCGCGGCCCCGGGCCGACACCCCGCTCCTCCGGAGCCACGTGACCCTGAGCAGCGAACGGGATGGTGGGGGGCGGGGGGTGAGGGGGCACCGAGACGTCCTCCCCGCTCAAGCCACCCCCCTCCCCAACCCCCGCCAGAGATCCCGCAGCCTCGCCAGGCAGCTCGGGGTCCAGGAAGTGCCCCGGGCCGGTCCAGGCGCGTGCTGGCCGGGGGTGTCGTCGGCTGGTCTCCCAGCTGCAGGGCCTCTCCCGGTTTTTCCCGTCATTTTCAACAGTGACGGTCACCCCACATTGTGAGTCGTCTAGATTTCTCACTGACACCCCTGTTAGGGAGTGGCTTTTTAGACAGATAGGGAAGGTCACTTGGGGGATGTTAGTCATGAGAGAAAATAAGGGCTCAGGTGGGATTGCAGATGTCATCCAGGGGGTAAATAGAGACAGTTGTTGCTGGTACCAAGACATGAAGTTTTTTTTCCCCCTTTTCCCAAAAGGCCATATTACGACCACATGGGGGCGCTGAGTAACAGTCCATAGCTCGGCTGGAAGGGTGGGCCTTTGATATTGATACCCTGGATTGGGTTGGACATACCCCCAACCTTTGTCATTAATGCAGATGCAGCCCGGGCTGCTTAGGTTCAGTTGAGAAGCAGTGTGGTTTGCAAGTGAACATGCCTCGTTTAGGGAGAGATCAATAGCCATACAGGGAGATATGATTAGAAAGAGGAAGAACATCATATGATGCATTTTACTTATCTGAGGCAGGATTGATGGGGTTCTGCTTGAACAAGAGCCTGAGATCTTCAACAGGTTCACAGGAATAGCTGTCCTCTGGCTTTGGAGTCTCAGTTTCTGTCTCCCCCTCCTGTAGGCCATAGGGTTTTATTCTAGAATTGCGGACCCAGGCAGATAGACCCTTCACTTTTACAGCAGTTGAAGTCACTAGAACAACCTGATATGGCCCTGTCCATTTCTCGGACAGCTGGGTTGGACTCCCTTTTTCTTGCCAGGTCTTTACTGATACTTGATCCCCTGGCTTTACCTGGGGATTTTTCAAGTCTTCCTGTGCTTTGTTCTCCATACCGTTGGAGTTCTTGTTGAAACCCTCCCAGGTCAATTATATGTTTTAAGAGTGTATTGGCATCCGCGTCAAAAAACAAATCAGAAGTTCAGAATGGACGTCCATACATCATTTCATAAGGACTTAACAATAGTGGCCGTTTGGGGGATATCCGTAGCCTCATGAGGGCTACGGATATGTGTCCACTTATTATGTCTTTCTTGACATAGATTAGCCAGAGCCCTTTTAAGAGTCTGGTTGGCTCTCTCTACCTTTCCTGAAGCTTGAGGCCTCCAGGATGAGTGGAGCCGGTATTTTATGCCTAAGCATGCGGCTAGGTTCTGGGGTATCGTGGCTGTAAGTGAGGGCCCGTTGTCACTCTGAAGTGACCGAGGCAGCCCAAACCTAGGCACTATCTCCTTCAGCAGAGCTTTACAGACTTCTGTAGCTCTCTCAGTCTCAGTAGGGAACGCTTCGATCCATCCTGTGAATATGTCAATAAAGACTAGCAAATAAGAAAACCCTTGGGTCTTGGGCATGGCTGTAAATTCTACTTGCCAGTCCGCTCCTGGGTATGATCCCCGATGTTGGACAGGTGTAATTAGAGGAGGTCTGGTTTTTGGGATATTTTTTAGACAGGTGTCACAATTTTGTGTGACCTGTTTAACAACCTTAGCTAACTGGGGATGGGAGAGAATAGGCTTAAGCATGATTTCTAGATTATCTTTTCCAAAATGGGTGCTCTTATGTAAGGAGTTAGTAATGTTTTAAACCTGAGAATGAGGGAGTATTATTAGGGCCTGATCAGGCTGAAACCACCCATGTGACCCAATCTCCCAGCCCCGCTCAGCATATCGGGAATGCCCCATGGGGTAAAATCTGGAGTCAGGGTTTCCTTGGGGAAAAGGGGGCAGATAGCAGTGGCAGAGGTAGCTTCCCCGGCAGCTCGTCCTGCCTCTTGATCAGCTTTCCTATTTCCCTGAGCCTCTTTTTCTTGCCCCTTTTGGTGACTCTTGCAGTGGATGACAGCTAATTTTGCAGGAAGTTTGACTGCCTCCAGGAGCCTGAGAATGAGCTCTTTGTGTTTAATAGCAGAGCTTCGGGCACTGAGCATCCCTCTTTCTTTCCAAATTGCTGCACGGGCATGCAGAATGAGGAAAGCATACTTAGAGTCCATACACACATTAATCCTCTTTCCTTCTCCTAACTCCAAAGCTCTTGTCAGGGCAAAAAGTTCAGCTTTCTGGGCTGAGGTGTCTGGGGGAAGAGACCCACTTTCCTTAGTTTCTTCCAGGCTCGCTACAGCATATCCTGCTTTCCTCTCTCCCTTTTCTACAAAACTGCTGCCATCTGTGTGCCAGTTTTCCTCTGGGTCAGATAAAGGTGTCTCTGATAGGTCCCGGCGAGAAGAGTATAACTCGTCTGTGATTTGTATGCATTGGTGATCCAGAGGGGAGGTAGGGGGATCTGGCAGTAAGGTTGCTGGATTTAAAGTGTGGCAGACCCTCAACTTTATTTCTGGAGTGTCAAGGAGGAGGGCTTGGTATTGGGTGATGCTTCCCCCTGTCATCCACCTGTCCCCTTTCTTTTCCAAGACTGCTTCCACCCGGTGAGGTGTATACACTGTGGTAGGCTGACCCAGGGTCAGCTGAGATGCCTCCTGAATCGGTGGCTTCTACTGCCCGGAGGCAAGTGGGCCACCCTCTGGCCACCTCATCAAGTTATTTTGAGAGATAGCCACAGGTTGTAATACGGGCCCCATCATCTGCCCTAACACCCCAAGAGCAGTTCCTGTCCTTCCAGAAACATAGAGTCTAAAAGGCTTCTCCAGGTTGGGGAGGCCTAAAGCTGGGGCTGTAGTGATGGACTCATTTAGGGCATTAAAGGCCACCTTGCAGGTCTCATGCCAGTCGAGTGGCTCTTCCTCTTTCCCCCTTAAATTTTCATATAGGGGTCTGGCCAGATTGCCATAATTAGGAATCCAGATCCTGCAAAACCCGGTCCTTCCTAAAAACCCCCTAAGCTGTTGTTTTGTTTGGGGGTACGGGGTATTTAAGATGAGGGATCTCCCCTCGGGGTCAGGCATTCTTTTTCTCTCCGTAATTATAAATCCAAGGTATTTTACTTGGGTTAAGCTAATCTGAGCCTACTTGGGGGATACTCGATAACCCTTTTCATACAGGAAAGTTAGCGTTTTAAATAGTGTCCATTTGAGAGCTGGTAAAATCTGGCCTTGCTATGAGCAAGTCATCCACATACTGTATTAGACTACTGTTTGTTAAATTTAATTCCCTTAGTTCTCTCCCCGAGGAAGTCCCGAAGATATGAGGGCTGTCCCTAAACCCTTGGGGTAGTCGAGTCCAGTCGAGAGTTGTATGGTCTCTCTTGTTTCCAAGTCCCGCCACTCAAAAGCAAAGAGTTTTTGGGATTCAGGATGGAGAGGAATGCAAAAGAAAGCACCTTGAGAGTCCAAGACTGAGAAGTACTTGGCATTTCCTGGGACTTGGGATAGGAGGGTATATGGGTTTGGGACTATGGGGTGGATGGGAACCACAGCTTCATTAACAGCTCTTAGATCCTGGACGAATCGGTAAGATCCATCTGGTTTTTGAACGGGCAAGATTGGGGTGTTGCAGGGGGACTCACAGCTGATTCGAGTTCCAGTATCTCGGTATTTGTTAACTAATGGTCTAAGACCCTCAAGAGCTTCTGGTTTTAAGGGATATTGTCTTTTCCAGGGCTAGGGAGCATTTGGTCTCAGAGAAATCTTTACTGGTGGAACATTTCTGGCTAAACCTGGGCTGGAGACATCCCACACCTGGGGATTGACATCATCTAGACAAGGGACAGACTCCTCCTTTTCTACCTCTGACTGTAAATATTCGGACATAGGCAAAGAAAATTATTGACTTCTACCTTTGTGTCCCCAAGTCACTCTGGTTTGGAGGCGAAAGTATTATTCTCACCATGGAAAATTTGGAAGCTGCAAACATGAAAAATTTAAAGAGTCACGCAGAGGCTAGTCACTCTATGCTAACCCCTAAGACATTTATTGACTGATTTCTAGCTTCTCTTCTTTAACCTTTTTTATCTACAGTAATCCTGTGTGTTCCTTTTAGTTAGGGATTCATTTTTAGACTATCCTGACTCTTCCACTACGTTCCAGTTTTGGGTCTGATACACTTACAGATGTGCAAATTGCTTCCTGAATACTATAGAATATATTTTATGTTTAAAATACTTCCATGCTTATGTAGTGAGTCAATGATTTTAAGTTTATTTGTTACACATTTCAATGTAAAAGTCAATGTGTGAACTAACATATTCACGACTTGGAAAAGTTGGCTTTTTTTTGCTGTGTGTTTGAACTCCTCACCCGACCAAAGGTCATGGAGAGGTCTATAGTTTTTCTAAAATGGTTATAGTGTTGTTTATTTTCTGGTAATTGAATTAGGGTGTGAGTTGCAAAGCTTGTTTTTCTGTTCATTTCATTCCATCTGTTCGGGTTTCTTTCTCTCTCCTGAGTCAGACAGTAATTTCCCATTGGTTGTCCAGTTACCAAGGTTGGTGTCCATGCATCCGTGCTGGTCTCTCCATACATGTCCGGGTGTCCTGTGAAACACTAAGCTTAATTTATTTGGAAATGACCTAGCTGTTCAATACACTGTCATCACTCAGTTGAGCAGAGGGAGAGAAATTCAAGTGACAAAACTCCAGAGAAGCTAGTGTCAGAGCGCCCCGGCGTGGCATGCGTGCAGGGGGTTGGGGGGAGGGGGCGGTGCGCGGAGCGCGGAGGTCTCAGGTGTCCTCCCACCATGGGCCTCTCCAGGTCCGCCGCTGCTCAGTGGCCTCCCCCCGCCCCCATCGCTTTGGCTGCTCAGGGCCGGGTGGTCTCTGCAGCTGCCCGGCATCCTGACCGAGGCCCCGCCTGACCACACGCTGTCTTCCAGTCTCTCTCTGAACCCTCGACTCTTTCTGCCTCTGTCTCACCTGGCGTGGGTGCGTGCGAGTGCCTGTCCGTGTGCCTGGCTGTCGCTCGTCCGCTCTCTCAGGAAGGTCCTGTGCTGGGCCCGTGGCGTGGGGGCAGGGCGGGCCTCGGTTTGGGGACAGGGCGGGGCTGAGGCACTCCAGGGGGTTTGCACAGCCGGCAGGATGGGAGCCTGGGGCCCCTGCTGGGCTGCCCCTAAGCTCCAGAAGGCTCCGGGAACTGCAGACCCGGGCCGAAGCTCCCCTCGTCCGGAGCCACCTGACCATGAGCAGCGAACGGGATGGTGGGTGACAGGGGGTGAGGGGGCACCGAGATGTTCTCGCTGCTCTACCCACCCCCCCTCCCCCCACCCCAGGTTCCGCAGGCACGCCAGGCCCCGGCCGGCCGGGCCAGACTGGTGCTGGCTTGGGCTCGCGGTGTGCGGAGCGGGGGCGCCCTCCGCTGGCCGCCGAGCTGCAGGCTCTGGCCGGCCGGAGTCCAGTCGCGGGTCGTGCGGCTCAAGTGCAGCGCGAGCCCGCTCGAGAACTGCAGCCCCATGCCTGACCGGCAGGTCAGACCGCAAGGGAGGCGCAACGCGGGGCTCCTGCAGCGCCTGGCAGCCGCCTCGGTCTAAGGCCATACCACCCTGAACGTGCCCTCTCTCCTCTGATCTGGGAAACTGAGCAGGGTCGGGCCTGGTCAGTACTTGGATGGGAGACCGCCTAGTAGTTAGGCGATTTTTTTTGATTTTTCTGAATGCCTACTTCAGAAAGTTAGAATCAGATGACTTCACACAGTAAAACGAATCATATTTTCATACATAATCTTAAGAATCCAGCAGCTGGTCATTCTTTTTCCTGTCCTAACACAGCTAACTGGAAATCAGTTGTAGTAAGTTCTACTGACTTCAGACCCTCATCCCTAAGGGAAGATATATAGGAAAACCCATAATATATCTAAATAAACATGAAAGATACAATGATGAGAAAGAAAAAAATTTCTCAGTGATATCTTAGCTGGTATCGGAAACACGATGATTATGAAAGCACAGCCCATAATCAAGTCCAGGCCATGGAAGCCTGTGACTGTCACTGAGTGTTGTCTTCCCTTTCAGCTGAGGTCGTAAAAAGTGCTTTGTAAAATTCTGAGGTTTGAAGCACTTGTAACCTCCCGAAGAGACTGCAATCAGAAGGGTTTCTAGAATATCCTGACGCTGTGGTGAGCTCAAGCAATACATACTCCAGAGGACGGAAGACAGACATGTTGGGAAGTGGGGATGACTTCTACTGCACTTAGGGAGGAAGGGCATGTACAAGTGGAGAAGCAACACCTCAGTGATGGAATCTTTAAAGACTCCACACATGGAGAAGGAAATGGCAACCCACTCCAGTATTCTTGCCTGGAAAACTCCATGGGCAGAGGAGTCTGGCGGGCTGAAGTCCACGGGATTCCATGACTGACCGTGTGTGCACGAGGGTGGAGGGAGACGGGCTGGTAGCAAGAAACTGGTAGAAGTAAAAAATAAGAAAAAAATATAAAATAAAGACTCGATAAATATGACAACGACTGGTAGGAATAAACCTTCAGAAGTGCCTTCTCAGACCTCCCGTCAGAAGCACAAGCGTAATAAAGACACTGAGTTTTCACGGTCTCACACAAAATTAGACTGGTTTATGACAATGGGCAGAGAGGCTCCTCTAAGACATCGGGGCTGGGCTTTACTGGAGGATGCACATCGATTGAGTGCATGGCTGTGTGTTATGGAAATATGTCTTACTGGCAGGGCGAAGGCATCTTCTTGAAGAACACAGCAAATAACACCACAAATTCACGAAACTTGGCTACAATGACAATAGCTGATTTCGTGATGTCTACTGCTTGGCAGAGCTGGGATTGCCTCTGCCATTAAGTACCTCAGTGGCCAGCTGTGATAGTAGCCATTACTTTCTCACTTAGAAACGTGCCATGTGCACTAGCGCAAGAACAGTGAAAGCTCCCCAGAGAAGCAAGTCAGGCAGACATGCTTCTGTTTTCTCACAGAAGCTGCTTATGACCGGCCCTGCTCACAGACAGATTGCTAATTCCAAATCGATAGAAAGTTATGCAGATATTCTTTAGCAACTTAGCCACCAGTGAAGCCCTACTAGCTCAGTTGCTAAAGAATCTGCCTGCAACGCAGGAGACCCCGCTTTGAGTCCTGGGTCGGGAAGATCCGCTGGAGAAAGGATAGGCTACCCACTCCAGTATTCTGGCCTAGAGAATTCTATGGACTGTATAGTCCTTGGGGCCGCAAAGAGTCAGGCACGAACTGAGCCACTTTCACCTGCACATGCAGATATCACTTAAAAAAAAAATGTGGTAACAGATCTAGGACCTCTGTCAAGCTCATGAGTGAGTACTATAAATATAGAGAATCAGCTTTGTCCTGCATAGTTACTACCATCCTGTATTTGCTTTGAGAGGAGTTGAGCTACTCTTGGTACAGAGGAATGATTCTTTACCAACTGAGCCACAAGGGAAGCCCACTACTACTGGAGTGGGTAGCCTATCCCTTCTCCAGCAGATCTTCCTGACCCAGGAATTGAACCAGGGTCTCCTGCCTGAGTAACACATATTGGGTAAAAAACGGTGAGGGGGCAGAACTAGGGACATTGATTGGTAAAATCAGTTTTCCTTGTCTAGATGGCTAGCGGACGCGAAAGAAATGTTGGTGTGGATTTAAAAAATTCTTCTGATACGAAACAAAAAATTTACTAGTTTTCTGCAGATCTTTAATGAAGCACAGATATTGTCATTAGATTGCTTTGGTCATATCCGTCTTATCCACATTTATTTTTTAAAATCACATAGAGTGGCTTCAATCACTTGAAAAAACGACAAAAGGTTTCTTTGGTCTCCATTCTATACTGGATCAAGAGAAGGCAGTTGATCAGCATGATGCAGGAGCTCAAGATGTTTTTGGCAAAAACTTGACTAGTCTCTTTAATGATATGGAAGAATGAATTAAGGATGGCAGCACGAAACAGAAGGCCATGCTAGAAGTACACAAGACCTTGTTTGGTAAGTCCAAACATGACTTTTTCTTTCAATTGAAGGATAGTTGCTTTACAGAATTTTGTTGCCAAACATCAACGTGAATGAGCCACAGGTGTACATATGTCTCCTCCCTCCTGAACCTCTCTCCCATCTCCTCCTCTCCGTTCCACCCCTCTAGCTTGTTGCAGAGCCCCTGTTTGAGTCCCCTGAGTCATACAGCAAATTGCATTGGCATCTCTTTTAACGTATGGTACTATGTTTCCATGTTCCTCTGCATTCATCTCACCCTCTTCTTCCTCACACCTGCCAGTGTCCATAAGTCTGTTCTCTACATCTGTGACTCCTTGGCTGCCCTGCAAATAATTTCATCAGTACCACCTTTAGTTCAAGCATTTCTTCCCCCCCCCCCCCAAGCATTTCTTATTTCTTATTCCACTCTTACTGTCTTTAGTGTGAGACTGATCTCGAAACTGATATGAAAGTATTATTCTCAGCATGGAAAATTTGGAAGATGCAAACATGAAAAATTTAAAAAGTAACGCAGAGGCTAGTCACTCTAGGCTAACCCCTAAAACATTTATTGACTGATTTCTAGTTTCTCTTCTTTAACCTTTTTGATCTACGTAATCCTGTGTATTCCTTTTAGTTAGGGATTCATTTTTAGACTATCCTGACTCTTCCATTAAGTTCCAGTTTGGGGTCTGATACACTTACAGATGTGCCAAGTGCTTGCTGAATACTATAGAACATATTTTATGTTTAAAATACTTCCATGCGTATGTAGTGAGTCAATGATTTTAAGTTTATTTGTTACCCATTTCAGTGTAAAAGTCAATGTGTGAACTAACATATTTTCGATTTGGAAAAGGTGGCTTTTTTTGTTGTGTGTAAGAACTCCTCACTGGACCAAAGGTCATGGAGAGGTCTATTGTTTTCTAAAATGGTTATAGTGTTGTTGTTTTTTTCGGTAATTGAATTGGGGTGTGAGTTGCAAAGTTTGTGTTTCTGTTCATTTTTTCCATCTGTTCGGGTTTCTTTCTCTCTCCTGAGTCAGACAATAATTTCCCATTGGTTGTCCCGTTACCAAGGTTGGTGTCCATGCATCCGTGCTGGTCTCTGCATTCATGTCCGGGTGTCCTGTGAAACAATAAGCTTAATTTATTTGGAAATGACCTAGCTGTGCAATATACTGTCATCACTCAGTTGAGCACAAGGATAGAAATTCAGGTGATCAAACTCCGGAGAAGCTTTTGTCGGAGAGGCGCGTGCGTTCAGGGGGTTGGGGTGGGCGGAGCGCGGACCGCGGATATCTCAGGTGCCCTCCCAACCTGGACCTCTCCAGGCCTGCCTCTGCTCGGCAGCCTCCCCCCGCCCCCATCGCGTTTGCTGCTCAGGGCCGGGAGGTCTCTGCAGCTGCCCGGCATCCTGCCCGAGGCCCCCCCTGCCCACACGCTGTCTTCCGGTGTCTCTCTGAACCCTCGTCTCATTCTGCCTCTGTCTCAGCTGGCGTGGTTGCGTGCGAGTGCCTGTCCGTGTGCCTGGCTGTCGCTCGTCCGCTCTCTCAGGAAGGTCCTGTGCTGGGCCCGTGGCGTGGGGGCAGGGCGGGCCTCGGTTTGGGGACAGGGCGGGGCTGAGGCGCTCCAGGGGGTTTGCACAGCCGGCAGGATGGGCGCCTGGGGCCCCGGCTGGGCTGTCCCTAAGCCCGCAGGAGGCTCCGGGGACCGCGGCCCCGGGCCGACGCCCCGCTCCTCCGGAGCCACGTGACCCTGAGCAGCGAACAGGATGGTGGGGGGCGGGGGGTGAGGGGGCACCGAGACGTCCTCCCCGCTCAAGCCACCCCCCTCCCCAACCCCCGCCAGAGATCCCGCAGCCTCGCCAGGCAGCTCGGGGTCCAGGAAGTGCCCCGGGCCGGTCCAGGCGCGTGCTGGCCGGGGGTGTCGTCGGCTGGTCTCCCAGCTGCAGGGCCTCTCCCGGTTTTTCCCGTCATTTTCAACAGTGACGGTCACCCCACATTGTGAGTCGTCTAGATTTCTCACTGACACCCCTGTTAGGGAGTGGCTTTTTAGACAGATAGGGAAGGTCACTTGGGGGATGTTAGTCATGAGAGAAAATAAGGGCTCAGGTGGGATTGCAGATGTCATCCAGGGGGTAAATAGAGACAGTTGTTGCTGGTACCAAGACATGAAGTTTTTTTTCCCCCTTTTCCCAAAAGGCCATATTACGACCACATGGGGGCGCTGAGTAACAGCCCATAGCTCGGCTGGAAGGGTGGGCCTTTGATATTGATACCCTGGGATGGGTTGGACATAGCCCCAACCTTTGTCATTAATGCAGATGCAGCCCGGGCTGCTTAGGTTGAGTTGAGAAGCAGTGTGGTTTGCAAGTGAACATGCCTCGTTTAGGGAGAGATCAATAGCCATACAGGGAGATATGATTAGAAAGAGGAAGAACATCATATGATGCATTTTACTTATCTGAGGCAGGATTGATGGGGTTCTGCTTGAACAAGAGCCTGAGATCTTCAACAGGTTCACAGGAATAGCTGTCCTCTGGCTTTGGAGTCTCAGTTTCTGTCTCCCCCTCCTGTAGGCCATAGGGTTTTATTCTAGAATTGCGGACCCAGGCAGATAGACCCTTCACTTTTACAGCAGTTGAAGTCACTAGAACAACCTGATATGGCCCTGTCCATTTCTCGGACAGCTGGTTTGGACTCCCTTTTTCTTGCCAGGTCTTTACTGATACTTGATCCCCTGGCTTTACCTGGGGATTTTTAAGTCTTCCTGTGGTTTCTTCTCCATACCGTTGGAGTTCTTGTTGAAACCTTCCCAGGTCAATTATATGTTTTAAGAGTGTATTGGCATCCGCGTCAAAAAACAAATCAGAAGTTCAGAATGGACGTCCATACATCATTTCATAAGGACTTAACAATAGTGGCCGTTTGGGGGATATCCGTAGCCTCATGAGGGCTATGGGCAGCATATGTGTCCACTTATTATGTCTTTCTTGACATAGATTAGCCAGAGCCCTTTTACGAGTCTGGTTGGCTCTCTCTACCTTTCCTGAAGCTTGAGGCCTCCAGGATGAGTGGAGCCGGTATTTTATGCCTAAGCATGCGGCTAGGTTCTGGGGTATCGTGGCTGTAAGTGAGGGCCCGTTGTCACTCTGAAGTGACCGAGGCAGCCCAAACCTAGGCACTATCTCCTTCAGCAGAGCTTTACAGACTTCTGTAGCTCTCTCTGTCTCAGTAGGGAACGCTTCGATCCATCCTGTGAATATGTCAATAAAGACTAGCAAATAAGAAAACCAATGGGTCTTGGGCATGGCTGTAAATTCTACTTGCCAGTCCGCTCCTGGGTATGATCCCCGATGTTGGACAGGTGTAATTAGAGGAGGTCTGGTTTTTGGGATATTTTTTAGACAGGTGTCACAATTTTGTGTGACCTGTTTAACAACCTTAGCTAACTGGGGATGGGAGAGAATAGGCTTAAGCATGATTTCTAGATTATCTTTTCCAAAATGGGTGCTCTTATGTAATGAGTTAATAATGTTTTAAATCTGAGAATCAGGGAGTATTATTAGGGCCTGATCAGGCTGAAACCACCCATGTGACCCAATCTCCCAGCCCCGCTCAGCATATCGGGAATGCCCCATGGGGTAAAATCTGGAGTCAGGTTTCCTTGGGGAAAAGGGGGCAGATAGCAGTGGCAGAGGTAGCTTCCCCGGCAGCTCGTCCTGCCTCTTGATGAGCTTTCCTATTTCCCTGAGCCTCTTTTTCTTGCCCCTTTTGGTGACTCTTGCAGTGGATGACAGCTAATTTTGCAGGAAGTTTGACTGCCTCCAGGAGCCTGAGAATGAGCTCTTTGTGTTTAATAGCAGAGCTTCGGGCACTGAGCATCCCTCTTTCTTTCCAAATTGCTGCACGGGCATGCAGAATGAGGAAAGCATACTTAGAGTCCATACACACATTAATCCTCTTTCCTTCTCCTAACTCCAAAGCTCTTGTCAGGGCAAAAAGTTCAGCTTTCTGGGCTGAGGTGTCTGGGGGAAGAGACCCACTTTCCTTAGTTTCTTCCAGGCTCGCTATAGCATATCCTGCTTTCCTCTCTCCCTTTTCTACAAAACTGCTGCCATCTGTGTGCCAGTTTTCCTCTGGGTCAGATAAAGGTGTCTCTGATAGGTCCCGGCGAGAAGAGTATAACTCGTCTGTGATTTGTATGCATTGGTGATCCAGAGGGGAGGTAGGGGGATCTGGCAGTAAGGTTGCTGGATTTAAAGTGTGGCAGACCCTCAACTTTATTTCTGGAGTGTCAAGGAGGAGGGCTTGGTATTGGGTGATGCTTCCCCCTGTCATCCACCTGTCCCCTTTCTTTTCCAAGACTGCTTCCACCCGGTGAGGTGTATACACTGTGGTAGGCTGACCCAGGGTCAGCTGAGATGCCTCCTGAATCGGTGGCTTCTACTGCCCGGAGGCAAGTGGGCCACCCTCTGGCCATCTCATCAAGTTATTTTGAGAGATAGCCACAGGTTGTAATACGGGCCCCATCATCTGCCCTAACACCCCAAGAGCAGTTCCTGTCCTTCCAGAAACATAGAGTCTAAAAGGCTTCTCCAGGTTGGGGAGGCCTAAAGCTGGGGCTGTAGTGATGGACTCTTTTAGGGCATTAAAGGCCACCTTGCAGGTCTCATGCCAGTCGAGTGGCTCTTCCTCTTTCCCCCTTAAATTTTCATATAGGGGTCTGGCCAGATTGCCATAATTAGGAATCCAGATCCTGCAAAACCCGGTCCTTCCTAAAAATCCCCTAAGCTGTTCTTTTGTTTGGGGGTACGGGGTATTTAAGTTGAGAGATCTCCCCTCGGGGTCAGGCATTCTTTTTCTCTCCGTAATTATAAATCCAAGGTATTTTACTTGGGTTAAGCTAATCTGAGCCTACTTGGGGGATACTCGATAACCCTTTTCATACAGGAAAGTTAGCATTTTAAATAGTGTCCATTTGAGAGCTGGTAAAATCTGGCCTTGCTATGAGCAAGTCATCCACATACTGTATTAGACTACTGTTTGTTAAATTTAATTCCCTTAGTTCTCTCCCCGAGGAAGTCCCGAAGATATGAGGGCTGTCCCTAAACCCTTGGGGTAGTCGAGTCCAGTCGAGAGTTGTATGGTCTCTCTTGTTTCCAAGTCCCGCCACTCAAAAGCAAAGAGTTTTTGGGATTCAGGATGGAGAGGAATGCAAAAGAAAGCACCTTGAGAGTCCAAGACTGAGAAGTACTTGGCATTTCCTGGGACTTGGGATAGGAGGGTATATGGGTTTGGGACTATGGGGTGGATGGGAACCACAGCTTCATTAACAGCTCTTAGATCCTGGACGAATCGGTAAGATCCATCTGGTTTTTGAACGGGCAAGATTGGGGTGTTGCAGGGGGACTCACAGCTGATTCGAGTTCCAGTATCTCGGTATTTGTTAACTAATGGTCTAAGACCCTCAAGAGCTTCTGGTTTTAAGGGATATTGTCTTTTCCAGGGCTAGGGAGCATTTGGTCTCAGAGAAATCTTTACTGGTGGAACATTTCTGGCTAAACCTGGGCTGGAGACATCCCACACCTGGGGATTGACATCATCTAGACAAGGGACAGACTCCTCCTTTTCTACCTCTGACTGTAAATATTCGGACATAGGCAAAGAAAATTATTGACTTCTACCTTTGTGTCCCCAAGTCACTCTGGTTTGGAGGCGAAAGTATTATTCTCACCATGGAAAATTTGGAAGCTGCAAACATGAAAAATTTAAAGAGTCACGCAGAGGCTAGTCACTCTATGCTAACCCCTAAGACATTTATTGACTGATTTCTAGCTTCTCTTCTTTAACCTTTTTTATCTACAGTAATCCTGTGTGTTCCTTTTAGTTAGGGATTCATTTTTAGACTATCCTGACTCTTCCACTACGTTCCAGTTTTGGGTCTGATACACTTACAGATGTGCAAATTGCTTCCTGAATACTATAGAATATATTTTATGTTTAAAATACTTCCATGCTTATGTAGTGAGTCAATGATTTTAAGTTTATTTGTTACACATTTCAATGTAAAAGTCAATGTGTGAACTAACATATTCACGACTTGGAAAAGTTGGCTTTTTTTTGCTGTGTGTTTGAACTCCTCACCCGACCAAAGGTCATGGAGAGGTCTATAGTTTTTCTAAAATGGTTATAGTGTTGTTTATTTTCTGGTAATTGAATTAGGGTGTGAGTTGCAAAGCTTGTTTTTCTGTTCATTTCATTCCATCTGTTCGGGTTTCTTTCTCTCTCCTGAGTCAGACAGTAATTTCCCATTGGTTGTCCAGTTACCAAGGTTGGTGTCCATGCATCCGTGCTGGTCTCTCCATACATGTCCGGGTGTCCTGTGAAACACTAAGCTTAATTTATTTGGAAATGACCTAGCTGTTCAATACACTGTCATCACTCAGTTGAGCAGAGGGAGAGAAATTCAAGTGACAAAACTCCAGAGAAGCTAGTGTCAGAGCGCCCCGGCGTGGCATGCGTGCAGGGGGTTGGGGGGAGGGGGCGGTGCGCGGAGCGCGGAGGTCTCAGGTGTCCTCCCACCATGGGCTTCTCCAGGTCCGCCGCTGCTCAGTGGCCTCCCCCCGCCCCCATCGCTTTGGCTGCTCAGGGCCGGGTGGTCTCTGCAGCTGCCCGGCATCCTGACCGAGGCCCCGCCTGACCACACGCTGTCTTCCAGTCTCTCTCTGAACCCTCGACTCTTTCTGCCTCTGTCTCACCTGGCGTGGGTGCGTGCGAGTGCCTGTCCGTGTGCCTGGCTGTCGCTCGTCCGCTCTCTCAGGAAGGTCCTGTGCTGGGCCCGTGGCGTGGGGGCAGGGCGGGCCTCGTTTTGGGGACAGGGCGGGGCTGAGGCACTCCAGGGGGTTTGCACAGCCGGCAGGATGGGAGCCTGGGGCCCCTGCTGGGCTGCCCCTAAGCTCCAGAAGGCTCCGGGAACTGCAGACCCGGGCCGAAGCTCCCCTCGTCCGGAGCCACCTGACCCTGAGCAGCGAACGGGATGGTGGGTGACAGGGGGTGAGGGGGCACCGAGATGTCCTCGCTGCTCTACCCACCCCCCCCTCCCCCCACCCCAGGTTCCGCAGGCACGCCAGGCCCCGGCCGGCCGGGCCAGACTGGTGCTGGCTTGGGCTCGCGGTGTGCGGAGCGGGGGCGCCCTCCGCTGGCCGCCGAGCTGCAGGCTCTGGCCGGCCGGAGTCCAGTCTCGGGTCGTGCGGCTCAAGTGCAGCGCGAGCCCGCTCGAGAACTGCAGCCCCATGCCTGACCGGCAGGTCAGACCGCAAGGGAGGCGCAACGCGGGGCTCCTGCAGCGCCTGGCAGCCGCCTCGGTCTAAGGCCATACCACCCTGAACGTGCCCTCTCTCCTCTGATCTGGGAAACTGAGCAGGGTCGGGCCTGGTCAGTACTTGGATGGGAGACCGCCTAGTAGTTAGGCGATTTTTTTTGATTTTTCTGAATGCCTACTTCAGAAAGTTAGAATCGGATGACTTCACACATTAAAACGAATCATATTTTCATACATAATCTTAAGAATCCAGCAGCTGGTCATTCTTTTTCCTGTCCTAACACAGCTAACTGGAAATCAGTTGTAGTAAGTTCTACTGACTTCAGACCCTCATCCCTAAGGGAAGATAAATAGGAAAACCCATAATATATCTAAATAAACATGAAAGATACAATGATGAGAAAGAAAAAAATTTCTCAGTGACATCTTAGCTGGTATCAGAAACACGATGATTATGAAAGCACAGCCCATAATCACGTCCAGGCCATGGAAGCCTGTGACTGTCACTGAGTGTTGACTTCCCTTTCAGCTGAGGTCGTAAAAAGTGCTTTGTAAAATTCTGAGGTTTGAAGCACTTGTAACCTCCCGAAGAGACTGCAATCAGAAGGGTTTCTAGAATATCCTGACGCTGTGGTGAGCTCAAGCAATACATACTCCAGAGGACGGAAGACAGACATGTTGGGAAGTGGGGATGACTTCTACTGCACTTAGGGAGGAAGGGCATGTACAAGTGGAGAAGCAACACCTCAGTGATGGAATCTTTAAAGACTCCACACATGGAGAAGGAAATGGCAACCCACTCCAGTATTCTTGCCTGGAAAACTCCATGGGCAGAGGAGTCTGGCGGGCTGAAGTCCACGGGATTCCATGACTGACCGTGTGTGCACGAGGGTGGAGGGAGCCGGGCTGGTAGCAAGAAACTGGTAGAAGTAAAAAATAAGAAAAAAATATAAAATAAAGACTCGATAAATATGACGACTGGTAGGAATAAACCTTCAGAAGTGCCTTCTCAGACCTCCCGTCAGAAGCACAAGCGTAATAAAGACACTGAGTTTTCACGGTCTCACACAAAATTAGACTGGTTTATGACAATGGGCAGAGAGGCTCCTCTAAGACATCGGGGCTGGGCTTTACTGGAGGATGCACATCGATTGAGTGCATGGCTGTGTGTTATGGAAATATGTCTTACTGGCAGGGCGAAGGCATCTTCTTGAAGAACACAGCAAATAACACCACAAATTCACGAAACTTGGCTACAATGACAATAGCTGATTTCGTGATGTCTACTGCTTGGCAGAGCTGGGATTGCCTCTGCCATTAAGTACCTCAGTGGCCAGCTGTGATAATAGCCATTACTTTCTCACTTAGAAACTTGCCATGTGCACTAGCGCAAGAACAGTGAAAGCTCCCCAGAGAAGCAAGTCAGGCAGACATGCTTCTGTTTTCTCACAGAAGCTGCTTATGAGCGGCCCTGCTCACAGACAGACTGCTAATTCCAAATCAATAGAAAGTTATGCAGATATTCTTTAGCAACTGAGCCACCAGTGAAGCCCTACTAGCTCAGTTGCTAAAGAATCTGCCTGCAACGCAGGAGACCCCGCTTTGAGTCCTGGGTCGGGAAGATCCGCTGGAGAAAGGATAGGCTACCCACTCCAGTATTCTGGCCTAGAGACTTCTATGGACTGTATAGTCCTTGGGGCCGCAAAGAGTCAGGCACGAACTGAGCCACTTTCACCTACACATGCAGATATCACTTAAAAAAAAAAATGTGGTAACAGATCTAGGACCTCTGTCAAGCTCATGAGTGAGTACTATAAATATAGAGAATCAGCTTTGTCCTGCATAGTTACTACCATCCTCTATTTGCTTTGAGAGGAGTTGAGCTACTCTTGGTACAGAGGAATGATTCTTTACCAACTGAGCCACAAGGGAAGCCCACTAATACTGGAGTGGGTAGCCTATCCCTTCTCCAGCAGATCTTCCTGACCCAGGAATTGAACCAGGGTCTCCTGCCTGAGTAACACATATTGGGTAAAAAACGGTGAGGGGGCAGAACTAGGGACATTGATTGGTAAAATCAGTTTTCCTTGTCTAGATGGCTAGCGGACGCGAAAGAAATGTTGGTGTGGATTTAAAAAATTCTTCTGATACGAAACAAAAAATTTACTAGTTCTCTGCAGATCTTTAATGAAGCACAGATATTGTCATTAGATTGCTTTGGTCATATCCGTCTTATCACATTTATTTTTTAAAATCACATAGAGTGGCTTCAATCACTTGAAGAAACGACAAAAGGTTTCTTTGGTCTCCATTCTATACTGGATCGAGAGAAGGCAGTTGATCAGCATGATGCAGGAGCTCAAGATGTTTTTGGCAAAAACTTGACTAGTCTCTTTAATGATATGGAAGAATGAATTAAGGATGGCAGCACGAAACAGAAGGCCATGCTAGAAGTACACAAGACCTTGTTTGGTAAGTCCAAACATGACTTTTTCTTTCAATTGAAGGATAGTTGCTTTACAGAATTTTGTTGCCAAACATCAACGTGAATGAGCCACAGGTGTACATATGTCTCCTCCCTCCTGAACCCCTCTCCCATCTCCTCCTCTCCGTTCCACCCCTCTAGCTTGTTGCAGAGCCCCTGTTTGAGTCCCCTGAGTCATACAGCAAATTGCATTGGCATCTCTTTTAACGTATGGTACTATGTTTCCATGTTCCTCTGCATTCATCTCACCCTCTTCTTCCTCACACCTGCCAGTGTCCATAAGTCTGTTCTCTACATCTGTGACTCCTTGGATGCCCTGCAAATAATTTCATCAGTACCACCTTTAGTTCAAGCATTTCTTCCCCCCCCCCCAAGCATTTCTTATTTCTTATTCCACTCTTACTGTCTTTAGTGTGAGACTGATCTCGAAACTGATATGAAAGTATTATTCTCAGCATGGAAAATTTGGAAGATGCAAACATGAAAAATTTAAAAAGTAACGCAGAGGCTAGTCACTCTAGGCTAACCCCTAAAACATTTATTGACTGATTTCTAGTTTCTCTTCTTTAACCTCTTTGATCTACGTAATCCTGTGTATTCCTTTTAGTTAGGGATTCATTTTTAGACTATCCTGACTCTTCCATTAAGTTCCAGTTTGGGGTCTGATACACTTACAGATGTGCCAAGTGATTGCTGAATACTATAGAACATATTTTATGTTTAAAATACTTCCATGCGTATGTAGTGAGTCAATGATTTCAAGTTTATTTGTTACACATTTCAATGTAAAAGTCAATGTGTGAACTAACATATTTTCGATTTGGAAAAGGTGGCTTTTTTTGTTGTGTGTAAGAACTCCTCACTGGACCAAAGGTCATGGAGAGGTCTATTGTTTTCTAAAATGGTTATAGTGTTGTTGTTTTTTTCGGTAATTGAATTGGGGTGTGAGTTGCAAAGTTTGTGTTTCTGTTCATTTTTTCCATCTGTTCGGGTTTCTTTCTCTCTCCTGAGTCAGACAATAATTTCCCATTGGTTGTCCAGTTACCAAGGTTGGTGTCCATGCATCCGTGCTGGTCTCTGCATTCATGTCCGGGTGTCCTGTGAAACAATAAGCTTAATTTATTTGGAAATGACCTAGCTGTGCAATATACTGTCATCACTCAGTTGA
The DNA here is from genome assembly GCF_963930625.1 of Muntiacus reevesi. NCBI lineage: Eukaryota > Metazoa > Chordata > Mammalia > Artiodactyla > Cervidae > Muntiacus > Muntiacus reevesi. The sequence continues at coordinate 81,054 of NW_027077913.1, forward strand.
GCACAAGGATAGAAATTCAGGTGATCAAACTCCGGAGAAGCTTTTGTCGGAGAGGCGCGTGCGTTCAGGGGGTTGGGGTGGGCGGAGCGCGGACCGCGGATATCTCAGGTGCCCTCCCAACCTGGACCTCTCCAGGCCTGCCTCTGCTCGGCAGCCTCCCCCCGCCCCCATCGCGTTTGCTGCTCAGGGCCGGGAGGTCTCTGCAGCTGCCCGGCATCCTGCCCGAGGCCCCCCCTGCCCACACGCTGTCTTCCGGTGTCTCTCTGAACCCTCGTCTCATTCTGCCTCTGTCTCAGCTGGCGTGGTTGCGTGCGAGTGCCTGTCCGTGTGCCTGGCTGTCGCTCGTCCGCTCTCTCAGGAAGGTCCTGTGCTGGGGCCGTGGCGTGGGGGCAGGGCGGGCCTCGGTTGGGGGACAGGGCGGGGCTGAGGCGCTCCAGGGGGTTTGCACAGCCGGCAGGATGGGCGCCTGGGGCCCCGGCTGGGCTGTCCCTAAGCCCGCAGGAGGCTCCGGGGACCGCGGCCCCGGGCCGACGCCCCGCTCCTCCGGAGCCACGTGACCCTGAGCAGCGAACGGGATGGTGGGGGGCGGGGGGTGAGGGGGCACCGAGACGTCCTCCCCCCTCAAGCCACCCCCCTCCCCAACCCCCGCCAGAGATCCCGCAGCCTCCCCAGGCAGCTCGGGGTCCAGGAAGTGCCCCGGGCCGGTCCAGGCGCGTGGTGGCCGGGGGTGTCGTCGGCTGGTCTCCCAGCTGCAGGGCCTGTCCCGGGTTTTCCCGTCATTTTCAACAGTGACGGTCACCCCACATTGTGAGTCGTCTAGATTTCTCACTGAAACCCCTGTTAGGGAGAGGCTTTTTAGACAGATAGGGAAGGTCACTTGGGGGATGTTAGTCATGAGAGAAAATAAGGGCTCAGGTGGGATTGCAGATGTCATCCAGGGGGTAAATAGAGACAGTTGTTGCTGGTACCAAGACATGAAGTTTTTTTTCCCCCTTTTCCCAAAAGGCCATATTACGACCACATGGGGGCGCTGAGTAACAGCCCATAGCTCGGCTGGAAGGGTGGGCCTTTGATATTGATACCCTGGGATGGGTTGGACATACCCCCAACCTTTGTCATTAATGCAGATGCAGCCCGGGCTGCTTAGGTTCAGTTGAGAAGCAGTGTGGTTTGCAAGTGAACATGCCTCGTTTAGGGAGAGATCAATAGCCATACAGGGAGATATGATTAGAAAGAGGAAGAACATCATATGATGCATTTTACTTATCTGAGGCAGGATTGATGGGTTTCTTCTTGAACAAGAGCCTGAGATCTTCAACAGGTTCACAGGAATAGCTGTCCTCTGGCTTTGGAGTCTCAGTTTCTCTCTCCCCCTCCTGTAGGCCATAGGGTTTTATTCTAGAATTGCGGACCCAGGCAGATAGACCCTTCACTTTTACAGCAGTTGAAGTCACTAGAACAACCTGATATGGCCCTGTCCATTTCTCGGACAGCTGGTTTGGACTCCCTTTTTCTTGCCAGGTCTTTACTGATACTTGATCCCCTGGCTTTACCTGGGGATTTTTCAAGTCTTCCTGTGGTTTGTTCTCCATACCGTTGGAGTTCTTGTTGAAACCTTCCCAGGTCAATTACATGTTTTAAGAGTGTATTGGCATCCGCGTCAAAAAACAAATCAGAAGTTCAGAATGGACGTCCATACATCATTTCATAAGGACTTAACAATAGTGGCCGTTTGGGGGATATCCGTAGCCTCATGAGGGCTATGGGCAGCATATGTGTCCACTTATTATGTCTTTCTTGACATAGATTAGACAGAGCCCTTTTAAGAGTCTGGTTGGCTCTCTCTACCTTTCCTGAAGCTTGAGGCCTCCAGGATGAGTGGAGCCGGTATTTTATGCCTAAGCATGCGGCTAGGTTCTGGGGTATCGTGGCTGTAAGTGAGGGCCCGTTGTCACTCTGAAGTGACCGAGGCAGCCCAAACCTAGGCACTATCTCCTTCAGCAGAGCTTTACAGACTTCTGTAGCTCTCTCTGTCTCAGTAGGGAACGCTTCGATCCATCCTGTGAATATGTCAATAAAGACTAGCAAATAAGAAAACCCTTGGGTCTTGGGCATGGCTGTAAATTCTACTTGCCAGTCCGCTCCTGGGTATGATCCCCGATGTTGGACAGGTGTAATTAGAGGAGGTCTGGTTTTTGGGATATTTTTTAGACAGGTGTCACAATTTTGTGTGACCTGTTTAACAACCTTAGCTAACTGGGGATGGGAGAGAATAGGCTTAAGCATGATTTCTAGATTATCTTTTCCAAAATGGGTGCTCTTATGTAAGGAGTTAATAATGTTTTAAATCTGAGAATCAGGGAGTATTATTAGGGCCTGATCAGGCTGAAACCACCCATGTGACCCAATCTCCCAGCCCCGCTCAGCATATCGGGAATGCCCCATGGGGTAAAATCTGGAGTCAGGGTTTCCTTGGGGGAAAGGGGGCAGATAGCAGTGGCAAAGGTAGCTTCCCCGGCAGCTCGTCCTGCCTCTTGATCAGCTTTCCTATTTCCCTGAGCCTCTTTTTCTTGCCCCTTTTGGTGACTCTTGCAGTGGATGACAGCTAATTTTGCAGGAAGTTGACTGGCTCCAGGAGCCTGAGAATGAGCTCTTTGTGTTTAATAGCAGAGCTTCGGGCACTGAGCATCCCTCTTTCTTTCCAAATTGCTGCACGGGCATGCAGAATGAGGAAAGCATACTTAGAGTCCATACACACATTAATCCTCTTTCCTTCTCCTAACTCCAAAGCTCTTGTCAAGGCAAAAGTTCAGCTTTCTGGGCTGAGGTGTCTGGGGGAAGAGACCCACTTTCCTTAGTTTCTTCCAGGCTCGCTACAGCATATCCTGCTTTCCTCTCTCCCTTTTCTACAAAACTGCTGCCATCTGTGTGCCACTTTTCCTCTGGGTCAGATAAAGGTGTCTCTGATAGGTCCCGGCGAGAAGAGTATAACTCGTCTGTGATTTGTATGCATTGGTGATCCAGAGGGGAGGTAGGGGGATCTGGCAGTAAGGTTGCTGGATTTAAAGTGTGGCAGACCCTCAACTTTATTTCTGGAGTGTCAAGGAGGAGGGCTTGGTATTGGGTGATGCTTCCCCCTGTCATCCACCTGTCCCCTTTCTTTTCCAAGACTGCTTCCACCCGGTGAGGTGTATACACTGTGGTAGGCTGACCCAGGGTCAGCAGAGATGCCTCCGGAATCGGTGGCTTCTACTGCCCGGAGGCAAGTGGGCCACCCTCTGGCCACCTCATCAAGTTATTTTGAGAGATAGCCACAGTTTGTAATACGGGCCCCATCATCTGCCCTAACACCCCAAGAGCAGATCCTGTCCTTCCAGAAACATAGAGTCTAAAAGGCTTCTCCAGGTTGGGGAGGCCTAAAGCTGGGGCTGTAGTGATGGACTCATTTAGGGCATTAAAGGCCACCTTGCAGGTCTCATGCCAGTCGAGTGGCTCTTCCTCTTTCCCCCTTAAATTTTCATATAGGGGTCTGGCCAGATTGCCATAATTAGGAATCCAGATCCTGCAAAACCCGGTCCTTCCTAAAAATCCCCTAAGCTGTTGTTTTGTTTGGGGGTACGGGGTATTTAAGATGAGGGATCTCCCCTCGGGGTCAGGCATTCTTTTTCTCTCTGTAATTATAAATCCAAGGTATTTTACTTGGGTTATGCTAATCTGAGCCTACTTGGGGGATACTCGATAACCCTTTTCATACAGGAAAGTTAGCGTTTTAAATAGTGTCCATTTGAGAGCTGGTAAAATCTGGCCTTGCTATGAGCAAGTCATCCACATACTGTATTAGACTACTGTTTGTTAAATTTAATTCCCTTAGTTCTCTCCCCGAGGAAGTCCCGAAGATATGAGGGCTGTCCCTAAACCCTTGGGATAGTCGAGTCCAGTCGAGAGTTGTATGGTCTCTCTTGTTTCCAAGTCCTGCCACTCAAAAGCAAAGAGTTTTTGGGATTCAGGATGGAGAGGAATGCAAAAGAAAGCACCTTGAAGGTCCAAGACTGAGAAGTACTTGACATTTCCTGGGACTTGGGATAGGAGGGTATATGGGTTTGGGACTATGGGGTTGATGGGAACCACAGCTTCATTAACAGCTCTTAGATCCTGGACGAATCGGTAAGATCCATCTGGTTTTTGAACGGGCAAGATTGGGGTGTTGCAGGGGGACTCACAGCTGATTCGAGTTCCAGTATCTCGGTATTTGTTAACTAATGGTCTAAGACCCTCAAGAGCTTCTGGTTTTAAGGGATATTGTCTTTTCCAGGGCTAGGGAGCATTTGGTCTCAGAGAAATCTTTACTGGTGGAACATTTATGGATAAACCTGGGCTGGAGACATCCCACACCTGGGGATTGACATCATCTAGACAAGGGACAGACTCCTCCTTTTCTACCTCTGACTGTAAATATTCGGACATAGGCAAAGAAAATTATTGACTTCTACCTTTGTGTCCCCAAGTCACTCTGGTTTGGAGGCGAAAGTATTATTCTCACCATGGAAAATTTGGAAGCTGCAAACATGAAAAATTTAAAGAGTCACGCAGAGGCTAGTCACTCTATGCTAACCCCTAAGACATTTATTGACTGATTTCTAGCTTCTCTTCTTTAACCTTTTTTATCTACAGTAATCCTGTGTGTTCCTTTTAGTTAGGGATTCATTTTTAGACTATCCTGACTCTTCCACTACGTTCCAGTTTTGGGTCTGATACACTTACAGATGTGCAAATTGCTTCCTGAATACTATAGAATATATTTTATGTTTAAAATACTTCCATGCTTATGTAGTGAGTCAATGATTTTAAGTTTATTTGTTACACATTTCAATGTAAAAGTCAATGTGTGAACTAACATATTCACGACTTGGAAAAGTTGGCTTTTTTTTGCTGTGTGTTTGAACTCCTCACCCGACCAAAGGTCATGGAGAGGTCTATAGTTTTTCTAAAATGGTTATAGTGTTGTTTATTTTCTGGTAATTGAATTAGGGTGTGAGTTGCAAAGCTTGTTTTTCTGTTCATTTCATTCCATCTGTTCGGGTTTCTTTCTCTCTCCTGAGTCCGACAGTAATTTCCCATTGGTTGTCCAGTTACCAAGGTTGGTGTCCATGCATCTGTGCTGGTCTCTCCATACATGTCCGGGTGTCCTGTGAAACACTAAGCTTAATTTATTTGGAAATGACCTAGCTGTTCAATACACTGTCATCACTCAGTTGAGCAGAGGGAGAGAAATTCAAGTGACAAAACTCCAGAGAAGCTAGTGTCAGAGCGCCCCGGCGTGGCATGCGTGCAGGGGGTTGGCGGGAGGGGGCGGTGCGCGGAGGGCGGAGGTCTCAGGTGTCCTCCCACCATGGGCCTCTCCAGGTCCGCCGCTGCTCAGTGGCCTCCCCCCACCCCCATCGCTTTGGCTGCTAAGGGCCGGGTGGTCTCTGCAGCTGCCCGGCATCCTGCCCGAGGCCCCCCCTGCCCACACGCTGTCTTCCAGTCTCTCTCTGAACCCTCGACTCTTTCTGCCTCTGTCTCACCTGGCGTGGGTGCGTGCGAGTGCCTGTCCGTGTGCCTGGCTGTCGCTCGTCCGCTCTCTCAGGAAGGTCCTGTGCTGGGCCCGTGGCGTGGGGGCAGGGCGGGCCTCGGTTTGGGGACAGGGCGGGGCTGAGGCACTCCAGGGGGTTTGCACAGCCGGCAGGATGGGAGCCTGGGGCCCCGGCTGGGCTGCCCCTAAGCTCCAGAAGGCTCCGGGAACTGCAGACCCGGGCCGAAGCTCCCCTCGTCCGGAGCCACCTGACCCTGAGCAGCGAACGGGATGGTGGGTGACAGGGGGTGAGGGGGCACCGAGATGTCCTCGCTGCTCTACCCACCCCCCCTCCCCCCACCCCAGGTTCCGCAGGCACGCCAGGCCCCGGCCGGCCGGGCCAGACTGGTGCTGGCTTGGGCTCGCGGTGTGCGGAGCGGGGGCACCCTCCGCTGGCCGCCGAGCTGCAGGCTCTGGCCGGCCGGAGTCCAGTCGCGGGTCGTGCGGCTCAAGTGCAGCGCGAGCCCGCTCGAGAACTGCAGCCCCATGCCTGACCGGCAGGTCAGACCGCAAGGGAGGCGCAACGCGGGGCTCCTGCAGCGCCTGGCAGCCGCCTCGGTCTAAGGCCATACCACCCTGAACGTGCCCTCTCTCCTCTGATCTGGGAAACTGAGCAGGGTCGGGCCTGGTCAGTACTTGGATGGGAGACCGCCTAGTAGTTAGGCGATTTTTTTTGATTTTTCTGAATGCCTACTTCAGAAATTTAGAATCGGATGACTTCACACAGTAAAACGAATCATATTTTCATACATAATCTTAAGAATCCAGCAGCTGGTCATTTTTTTTCCTGTCCTAACACAGCTAACTGGAAATCAGTTGTAGTAAGTTCTACTGACTTCAGACCCTCATCCCTAAGGGAAGATATATAGGAAAACCCATAATATATCTAAATAAACATGAAAGATACAATGATGAGAAAGAAAAAAATTTCTCAGTGACATCTTAGCTGGTATCAGAAACACGATGATTATGAAAGCACAGCCCATAATCAAGTCCAGGCCATGGAAGCCTGTGACTGTCACTGAGTGTTGACTTCCCTTTCAGCTGAGGTCGTAAAAAGTGCTTTGTAAAATTCTGAGGTTTGAAGCACTTGTAACCTCCCGAAGAGACTGCAATCAGAAGGGTTTCTAGAATATCCTGACGCTGTGGTGAGCTCAAGCAATACATACTCCAGAGGACGGAAGACAGACATGTTGGGAAGTGGGGATGACTTCTACTGCACTTAGGGAGGAAGGGCATGTACAAGTGGAGAAGCAACACCTCAGTGATGGAATCTTTAAAGACTCCACACATGGAGAAGGAAATGGCAACCCACTCCAGTATTCTTGCCTGGAAAACTCCATGGGCAGAGGAGTCTGGCGGGCTGAAGTCCACGGGATTCCATGACTGACCGTGTGTGCACGAGGGTGGAGGGAGCCGGGCTGGTAGCAAGAAACTGGTAGAAGTAAAAAATAAGAAAAAAATATAAAATAAAGACTCGATAAATATGACAACGACTGGTAGGAATAAACCTTCAGAAGTGCCTTCTCAGACCTCCCGTCAGAAGCACAAGCGTAATAAAGACACTGAGTTTTCACGGTCTCACACAAAATTAGACTGGTTTATGACAATGGGCAGAGAGGCTCCTCTAAGACATCGGGGCTGGGCTTTACTGGAGGATGCACATCGATTGAGTGCATGGCTGTGTGTTATGGAAATATGTCTTACTGGCAGGGCGAAGGCATCTTCTTGAAGAACACAGCAAATAACACCACAAATTCACGGAACTTGGCTACAATGACAATAGCTGATTTCGTGATGTCTACTGCTTGGCAGAGCTGGGATTGCCTCTGCCATTAAGTACCTCAGTGGCCAGCTGTGATAATAGCCATTACTTTCTCACTTAGAAACTTGCCATGTGCACTAGCGCAAGAACAGTGAAAGCTCCCCAGAGAAGCAAGTCAGGCAGACATGCTTCTGTTTTCTCACAGAAGCTGCTTATGACCGGCCCTGCTCACAGACAGATTGCTAATTCCAAATCGATAGAAAGTTATGCAGATATTCTTTAGCAACTGAGCCACCAGTGAAGCCCTACTAGCTCAGTTGCTAAAGAATCTGCCTGCAACGCAGGAGACCCCGCTTTGAGTCCTGGGTCGGGAAGATCCGCTGGAGAAAGGATAGGCTACCCACTCCAGTATTCTGGCCTAGAGAATTCTATGGACTGTATAGTCCTTGGGGCCGCAAAGAGTCAGGCACGAACTGAGCCACTTTCACCTACACATGCATATATCACTTAAAAAAAAAAAATGTGGTAACAGATCTAGGACCTCTGTCAAGCTCATGAGTGTGTACTATAAATATAGAGAATCAGCTTTGTCCTGCATAGTTACTACCATCCTGTATTTGCTTTGAGAGGAGTTGAGCTACTCTTGGTACAGAGGAATGATTCTTTACAAACTGAGCCACAAGGGAAGCCCACTAATACTGGAGTGGGTAGCCTATCCCTTCTCCAGCAGATCTTCCTGACCCAGGAATTGAACCAGGGTCTCCTGCCTGAGTAACACATATTGGGTAAAAAACGGTGAGGGGGCAGAACTAGGGACATTGATTGGTAAAATCAGTTTTCCTTGTCTAGATGGCTAGCGGACGCGAAAGAAATGTTGGTGTGGATTTAAAAAATTCTTCTGATACGAAACAAAAAATTTACTAGTTCACTGCAGATCTTTAATGAAGCACAGATATTGTCATTAGATTGCTTTGGTCATATCCGTCTTATCCACATTTATTTTTTAAAATCACATAGAGTGGCTTCAATCACTTGAAGAAACGACAAAAGGTTTCTTTGGTCTCCATTCTATACTGGATCGAGAGAAGGCAGTTGATCAGCATGATGCAGGAGCTCAAGATGTTTTTGGCAAAAACTTGACTAGTCTCTTTAATGATATGGAAGAATGAATTAAGGATGGCAGCACGAAACAGAAGGCCATGCTAGAAGTACACAAGACCTTGTTTGGTAAGTCCAAACATGACTTTTTCTTTCAATTGAAGGATAGTTGCTTTACAGAATTTTGTTGCCAAACATCAACGTGAATGAGCCACAGGTGTACATATGTCTCCTCCCTCCTGAACCTCTCTCCCATCTCCTCCTCTCCGTTCCACCCCTCTAGCTTGTTGCAGAGCCCCTGTTTGAGTTCCCTGAGTCATACAGCAAATTGCATTGGCATCTCTTTTAACGTATGGTACTATGTTTCCATGTTCCTCTGCATTCATCTCACCCTCTTCTTCCTCACACCTGCCAGTGTCCATAAGTCTGTTCTCTACATCTGTGACTCCTTGGCTGCACTGCAAATAATTTCTTCAGTACCACCTTTAGTTCAAGAATTTATTCACCCCCCCCCCAAGCATTTCTTATTTCTTATTCCACTCTTACTGTCTTTAGTGTGAGACTGATCTCGAAACTGATATGAAAGTATTATTCTCAGCATGGAAAATTTGGAAGATGCATACATGAAAAATTTAAAAAGTAACGCAGAGGCTAGTCACTCTAGGCTAACCCCTAAAACATTTATTGACTGATTTCTAGTTTCTCTTCTTTAACCTTTTTGATCTACGTAATCCTGTGTATTCCTTTTAGTTAGGGATTCATTTTTAGACTATCCTGACTCTTCCATTAAGTTCCAGTTTGGGGTCTGATACACTTACAGATGTGCCAAGTGCTTCCTGAATACTATAGAATATATTTCATGTTTAAAATACTTCCATGCGTATGTAGTGAGTCAATGATTTTAAGTTTATTTGTTACACATTTCAATGTAAAAGTCAATGTGTGAACTAACATATTTTCGATTTGGAAAAGGTGGCTTTTTTTGTTGTGTGTAAGAACTCCTCACTGGACCAAAGGTCATGGAGAGGTCTATTGTTTTCTAAAATGGTTATAGTGTTGTTGTTTTTTTCGGTAATTGAATTGGGGTGTGAGTTGCAAAGTTTGTGTTTCTGTTCATGTTTTCCATCTGTTCGGGTTTCTTTCTCTCTCCTGAGTCAGACAATAATATCCCATTGGTTGTCCAGTTACCAAGGTTGGTGTCCATGCATCCGTGCTGGTCTCTGCATTCATGTCCGGGTGTCCTGTGAAACAATAAGCTTAATTTATTTGGAAATGACCTAGCTGTGCAATATACTGTCATCACTCAGTTGAGCACAAGGATAGAAATTCAGGTGATCAAACTCCGGAGAAGCTTTTGTCGGAGAGGCGCGTGCGTTCAGGGGGTTGGGGTGGGCGGAGCGCGGACCGCGGATATCTCAGGTGCCCTCCCAACCTGGACCTCTCCAGGCCTGCCTCTGCTCGGCAGCCTCCCCCCGCCCCCATCGCGTTTGCTGCTCAGGGCCGGGAGGTCTCTGCAGCTGCCCGGCATCCTGCCCGAGGCCCCTCCTGCCCACACGCTGTTTCCGGTGTCTCTCTGAACCCTCTTCTCATTCTGCCTCTGTCTCAGCTGGCGTGGTTGCGTGCGAGTGCCTGTCCGTGTGCCTGGCTGTCGCTCGTCCGCTCTCTCAGGAAGGTCCTGTGCTGGGCCCGTGGCGTGGGGGCAGGGCGGGCCTCGGTTGGGGGACAGGGCGGGGCTGAGGCGCTCCAGGGGGTTTGCACAGCCGGCAGGATGGGCGCCTGGGGCCCCGGCTGGGCTGTCCCTAAGCCCGCAGGAGGCTCCGGGGACCGCGGCCCCGGGCCGACGCCCCGCTCCTCCGGAGCCACGTGACCCTGAGCAGCGAACGGGATGGTGGGGGGCGGGGGGTGAGGGGGCACCGAGACGTCCTCCCCGCTAAAGCCACCCCCCTCCCCAACCCCCGCCAGAGATCCCGCAGCCTCGCCAGGCAGCTCGGGGTCCAGGAAGTGCCCCGGGCCGGTCCAGGCGCGTGCTGGCCGGGGGTGTCGTCGGCTGGTCTCCCAGCTGCAGGGCCTCTCCCGGTTTTTCCCGTCATTTTCACCAGTGACGGTCACCCCACATTGTGAGTCGTCTAGATTTCTCACTGACACCCCTGTTAGGGAGTGGCTTTTTAGACAGATAGGGAAGGTCACTTGGGGGATGTTAGTCATGAGAGAAAATAAGGGCTCAGGTGGGATTGCAGATGTCATCCAGGGGGTAAATAGCGACAGTTGTTGCTGGTACCAAGACATGAAGTTTTTTTTCCCCCTTTTCCCAAAAGGCCATATTACGACCACATGGGGGCGCTGAGTAACAGTCCTTAGCTAGGCTGGAAGGGTGGGCCTTTGATATTGATACCCTGGGATGGGTTGGACATACCCCCAACCTTTGTCATTAATGCAGATGCAGCCCAGGCTGCTTAGGTTGAGTTGAGAAGCAGTGTGGTTTGCAAGTGAACATGCCTCGTTTAGGGAGAGATCAATAGCCATACAGGGAGATATGATTAGAAAGAGGAAGAACATCATATGATGCATTTTACTTATCTGAGGCAGGATTGATGGGGTTCTGCTTGAAAAAGAGCCTGAGATCTTCAACAGGTTCACAGGAATAGCTGTCCTCTGGCTTTGGAGTCTCAGTTTCTGTCTCCCCCTCCTGTAGGCCATAGGGTTTTATTCTAGAATTGCGGACCCAGGCAGATAGACCCTTCACTTTTACAGCAGTTGAAGTCACTAGAACAACCTGATATGGCCCTGTCCATTTCTCGGACAGCTGGTTTGGACTCCCTTTTTCTTGCCAGGTCTTTACTGATACTTGATCCCCTGGCTTTACCTGGGGATTTTTCAAGTCTTCCTGTGGTTTGTTCTCCATACCGTTGGAGTTCTTGTTGAAACCTTCCCAGGTCAATTATATGTTTTAAGAGTGTATTGGCATCCTCATCAAGAAACAAATCAGAAGTTCAGAATGGTCGTCCATACATCATTTCATAAGGACTTAACAATAGTGGCCGTTTCGGGGATGTCCGTAGCCTCAGGAGGGCTATGGGCAGCATATGTATCCACTTATTATGTGTTTCTGACATAGCTTAGCCAGAGCCCTTTTAAGAGTCTGGTTGGCTCTCTCTTCCTTTCCTGAAGCTTTAGGCCTCCAGGATGAGCGGAGCCGGTATTTTATGCCTTAGCATGCGGCTAGATTCTGGGGTATCGTGGCTGTAAGTGAGGGCCCGTTGTCACTCTGAAGTGACCGAGGCAGCCCAAACCTAGGCACTAACTCCTTCAGTAGAGCTTTACAGACTTCTGTAGCTCTCTCAGTCTCAGTAGGGAACGCTTCGATCCATCCTGTGTATGTGTCAATAAAGACTAGCAAGTAAGAAAACCCTTGGGTCTTGGGCATGGCTGTAAATTCTACTTGCCAGTCCTCTCCTGGGTATGATCCCCGATGTTGGACAGGTGTAATTAGAAAAGGTCTGGTTTTTGGGTTATTTTTTAGACAGGTGTCACAATTTTGTGTGACTTGTTTAACAACCTTAGCTAACTGGGGATGGGAGAGAATAGGCTTAAGCAAGATTTCTAGATTATCTTTTCCAAAATGGGCGCTGTTATATAAGGAGTTAGTAATGTTTTAAACCTGAGAATCAGGGAGTATTATTTGGGCCTGATCAGGCTGAAACCACCCATGTGACCCAATCTCCCAGCCCCGCTCAGCATATCGGGAATGTCCCCCTGGGGTAAAATCTGGAGTCAGGGTTTCCTTGGGGAAAAGGGGGCAGATAGCAGTGTCAGAGGTAGCTTCCCCGGCAGCTCGTCCTGCCTCTTGATCAGCTTTCCTATTTCCCTGAGCCTCTTTTTCTTGCCCCTTTTGGTGACTCTTGCAGTGGATGACAGCTAATTTTGCAGGAAGTTTGACTGCCTCCAGGAGCCTGAGAATGAGCTCTTTGTGTTTAATAGCAGTGCTTCGGGCACTGAGCATCCCTCTTTCTTTCCAAATTGCTGCACGGGCATGCAGAATGAGGAAAGCATACTTAGAGTCCATACACACATTAATCCTCTTTCCTTCTCCTAACTCCAAAGCTCTTGTCAGGGCAAAAAGTTCAGCTTTCTGGGCTGAGGTGTCTGGGGGAAGAGACCCACTTTCCTTAGTTTCTTCCAGGCTCGCTACAGCATATCCTGCTTTCCTCTCTCCCTTTTCTACAAAACTGCTGCCATCTGTGTGCCAGTTTTCCTCTGGGTCAGATAAAGGTGTCTCTGATAGGTCCCGGCGAGAAGAGTATAACTCGTCTGTGATTTGTATGCATTGGTGATCCAGAGGGGAGGTAGGGGGATCTGGCAGTAAGGTTGCTGGATTTAAAGTGTGGCAGACCCTCAACTTTATTTCTGGAGTGTCAGGGAGGAGGGCTTGGAATTGGGTGATCCTTCCCCCTGTCATCCACCTGTCCCCTTTCGTTTCCAAGACTGCTTGCACAAGGTGAGGCGTATACACTGTGGTGGGCTGACCCAGGGTCAGCTTAGATGCCTCCTTAACCATAAGAGCAGTGGCTGCTACTGCCCGGAGGCATGTGGGCCACCCTCTGGCCACCTCATCTAGTTATTTTGAGAGATAAGCCACAGGTTGTAATACGGGCCCCATCATCTGCTCTAACACCCCAAGAGCAGTTCCTGTCCTTCCAGAAACATAGAGTCTAAAAGGCTTCTCCAGGTTGGGGAGGCCTAAAGCTGGGGCTGTAGTGATGGACTCTTTTAGGACATTAAAGGCCATCTTGCAGGTCTCATGCCATTCGAGTGGCTCTTCCTCTTTCCCCCTTAAATTTTCATATAGGGGTCTGGCCAGATTGCCATAATGAGGAATCCAGATCCTAAAAAACCCGGTCCTTCCTAAAAATCCCCTAAGCTGTTGTTTTGTTTGGGGGTACGGGGTATTTAAGATGAGGGATCTCCCCTCTGGGTCAGGCATTCTTTTTCTCTCCGTAATTATAATTCCAAGGTATTTTACTTGGGTTAAGCTAATCTGAGCCTACTTGGGGGATACTCGATAACCCTTTTCATACAGGAAAGTTAGCGTTTTAAATAGTGTCCATTTGAGAGCTGGTAAAATCTGGCCTAGCTAAGAGCAAGTCATCCACATACTGTATTAGACTACTGTTTGTTAAAGTTAATTCCCTTAGTTCTCTCCCCGAGGAAGTCCCGAAGATATGAGGGCTGTCCCTAAACCCTTGGGGTAGTCGAGTCCAGTTGAGAGTTGTATCTTCTCTCTTGTTTCCAAGTCCCACCACTCAAAAGCAAAGAGTTTTTGGGATTCAGGATGGAGAGGAATGCAAAAGAAAGCACCTTGAATGTCCAAGACTGAGAAGTACTTGGCATTTCCTGGGACTTGGGATAGGAGGGTATATGGGTTTGGGACTATGGGGTGGATGGGAACCTCAGCTTCATTAACAGCTCTTAGATCCTGGACGAATCGGTAAGATCCATCTGGTTTTTGAACGGGCAAGATTGGGGTGTTGCAGGGGTCTCACAGCTGATTCGTGTTCCAGTACCTCGGTATTTGTTAACTAATGGTCTAAGACCCCCAAGAGCTTCTGGTTTAAAGGGATATTGTCTTTTCCAGGGCTAGGGAGCATTTGGTCTCAGAGAAATCTTTACTGGTGGAACATTTATGGCTAAACCAGGGCTGGAGACATCCCACACCTGGGGATTGACCTCATCTAGACAAGGGACAGACTCCTCCTTTTCTACCTCTGACTGTAAATATTCAGACATAGGCAAAGAAAATTATCGACTTCTACCTTTGTGTCCCCAAGTCAATCTGGTTTGGAGGAGAAAGTATTATTCTCAAAATGGAAAAGTTGGAAGCTGCAAACATGAAAAATTTAAAGAGTCACGCAGAGGGTAGTCATTCTAAGCTAAGCCCTAAGACATTTATTGACTGATTTCTAGCTTCTCTTCTTTAACCTTTTTTATCTACAGTAATCCTGTGTGTTCCTTTTAGTTAGGGATTCATTTTTAGACTATCCTGACTCTTCCACTACGTTCCAGTTTTGGGTCTGATACACTTAGAGATGTGCCAAGTGCTTCCTGAATACTATAGAATATATTTTATATTTAAAATACTTCCATGCTTATGTAGTGAGTCAATGATTTTAAGTTTATTAGTTACACATTTCAATGTAAAAGTCAATGTGTGAACTAACATATTCACGACTTGGCAAAGTTGGCTTTTTTTTGCTGTGTGTTTGAACTCCTCACCCGACCAAAGGTCATGGAGAGGTCTATTGTTTTTCTAAAATGGTTATAGTGTTGTTTATTTTCTGGTAATTGAATTAGGGTGTGAGTTGCAAAGACTGTGTTTCTGTTCATTTCATTCCATCTATTCGGGTTTCTTTCTCTCTCCTGAGTCAGACAGTAATTTCCCATTGGTTGTCCAGTTACCAAGGTTGGTGTCCATGCATCCGTGCTGGTCTCTCCATACATGTCCGGGTGTCCTGTGAAACACTAAGCTTAATTTATTTGGAAATGACCTAGCTGTTCAATACACTGTCATCACTCAGTTGAGCAGAGGGAGAGAAATTCAAGTGACAAAACTCCAGAGAAGCTAGTGTCAGAGCGCCCCTGCGTGGCATGCATTCAGGGTGTTGGGGGGAGGGGGGCGGGGAGCGGAGCGCGCAGATCTCAGGTGTCCTCCCACCCTGGGCCTCTCCAGGCCCGCCGCTGCTCAGTGGCCTCCCCCCGCCCCCATCGCTTTGGCTGCTCAGGGCCGGATGGTCTCTGCAGCTGCCCGGCATCCTGCGCGAGGCCCCTTCTGCCCACAGGCTGTCTTCCAGTCTCTCTCTGAACCCTCGACTCTTTCTGCCTCTGTCTCACCTGGCGTGGGTGCGTGCGAGTGCCTGTCCGTGTGCGTGGCTGTTGCTCGTCCGCTCTCTCAGGAAGGTCCTGTGCTGTGCCCGTGGCGTGGGGGCAGGGCGGGCCTCGGTTTGGGGACAGGGCGGGGCTGAGGCGCTCCAGGGGGTTTGCACAGCCGACAGGATGGGCGCCTGGGGCCCCGGCTGGGCTGCCCCTATGCCCGCAGGAGTCTCCTGGGACCGCGGAACCAGGCCGACGCCCCGCTCATCCGGAGCCACGTGACCCTGAGCAGCGATCGGGATGGTGGGGGGCGGGGTTGGGGGGGCACCGAGACGTCCTCCCCGCTCAAGCCACCCCCCTCCCCAACCCCCGCCAGAGCTCCCGAAGCCTCGCCAGGCCGCTCGGGTTCCGGGAGGCGCCCCGGGCCGGGCCAGGCGCGTGCTGGCCTGGGGTAGCGTCGGCTGGTCTCCCAGCTGCAGGGCCTGTCCCGTTTTTTCCCATCAGTTTCATCAGTGACGGTCACCCCACATTGTGAGTCATCTAGATTTCTCACTGACACCCCGTTAGGGAGTGGCTTTTTAGAGAGATAGGGAAGGTCACTTGGGGGATGTTAGTCATGAGAGAAAATAAGGGCTCAGGTGGGATTGCAGATGTCATCCAGGGGGTAAATAGAGATAGTTGTTGCTGGTACCAAGACATGAAGTTTTTTTTCCCCCTTTCCCCAAAAGGCCATATTACGACCACAGGGGGGCGCTGAGTAACAGCCCATAGCTCGGCTGGAAGGGTGGGCCTTTGATAGTGATACCCTGGGATGGGTTGGACATACCCCCAACCTTTGTCATTAATGCAGATGCACCCCGGGCTGGTTAGGTTGGTTTGCAAGTGAACATGCCTCGTTTAGGGAGAGGTCAATAGCCATACAGGGAGATATGATTAGAAAGAGGAAGAACATCATATGATGCATTTTACTTATCTGAGGCAGGATTGATGGGGTTCTGCTTAAACAAGAGCCTGAGATCTTCAACAGGTTCACAGGAATAGCTGTCCTCTGGCTTTGGAGTCTCAGTTTCTGTCTCCCCCTCCTGTAGGCCATAGGGTTTTATTCTAGAATTGTGGACCCAGGCAGATAGACCCTTCACTTTTACAGCAGTTGAAGTCACTATAACAACCTGATATGGCCCTGTCCATTTCTCGGACAGCTGGTTTGGACTCCCTTTTTCTTGCCAGGTCTTTACTGATACTTGATCCCCTGGCTTTAACTGGGGATTTTTCAAGTCTTCCTGTGGTTTGTTCTCCATACCGTTGGAGTTCTTGCTGAAACCTTCCCAGGTCAATTATTTGTTTTAAGAGTGTATTGGCATCCTCGTCAAGAAACAAATCAGAAGTTCAGAATGGTCGTCCATACATCATTTCATAAGGACTTAGCAATAGTGGCCGTTTGGGGGATATCCGTAGCCTCATGAGGGCTATGGGCAGCATATGTGTCCACTTATTATGTGTTTCTGACATAGCTTAGCCAGAGCACTTTTAAGAGTCTGGTTGGCTCTCTCTACCTTTCCTGAAGCTTGAGGCCTCCAGGATGAGCGGAGCTGGTATTTTATGCCTAAGCATGTGGCTAGGTTCTGGGGTATCGTGGCTGTAAGTGAGGGCCCGTTGTCACTCTGAAGTGACCGAGGCAGCCCAAACCTAGGCACTATCTCCTTCAGCAGAGCTTTAGAGACTTCTGTAGCTCTCTCAGTCTCAGTAGGGAACACTTCGTTCCATCCTGTGAATGTGTCAATAAAGACTAGCAAATAAGAAAACCCTTGGGTCTTGGGCATGGCTGTAAATTCTACTTGCCAGTCCGCTCCTGGGTATGATCCCCGATGTTGGACAGGTGTAATTAGAGGAGGTCTGGTTTTTGGGTTATTTTTTAGACAGGTGTCACAATTTTGTGTGACCTGTTTAACAACCTTAGCTAACTGGGGATGGGAGAGAATAGGCTTAAGCAAGATTTCTAGATTATCTTTTCCAAAATGGGCGCTCTTATGTAAGGAGTTAGTAATGTTTTAAACCTGAGAATCAGGGAGTATTACTTGGGCCTGATCAGGCTGAAACCACCCATGTGACCCAATCTCCCAGCCCCGCTCAGCATATCGGGAATGCCCCATGGGGTAAAATCTGGAGTCAGGGTTTCCTTGGGGAAAAGGGGGCAGATAGCAGTGTCAGAGGTAGCTTCCCCGGCAGCTCGTCCTGCCTCTTGATCAGCTTTCCTATTTCCCTGAGCCTCTTTTTCTTGCCCCTTTTGGTGACTCTTGCAGTGGATGACAGCTAATTTTGCAGGAAGTTTGACTGCCTCCAGGAACCTGAGAATGAGCTCTTTGTGTTTAATAGCAGAGCTTCGGGCACTGAGCATCCCTCTTTCTTTCCAAATTGCTGCACGGGCATGCAGAATGAGGAAAGCATACTTAGAGTCCATACACACATTAATCCTCTTTCCTTCTCCTAACTCCAAAGCTCTTGTCAGGGCAAAAAGTTCAGCTTTCTGGGCTGAGGTGTCTGGGGGAAGAGACCCACTTTCCTTAGTTTCTTCCAGGCTCGCTACAGCATATCCTGCTTTCCTCTCTCACTTTTCTACAAAACTGCTGCCATCTGTGTGCCAGTTTTCCTCTGGGTCAGATAAAGGTGTCTCTGATAGGTCCCAGCGAGAAGAGTATAACTCGTCTGTGATTTGTATGCATTGGTGATCCAGAGGGGAGTTAGGGGGATCTGGCAGTAAGGTTGCTGGATTTAAAGTGTGGCAGACCCTCAACTTTATTTCTGGAGTGTCAAGGAGGAGGGCTTGGTATTGGGTGATGCTTCCCCCTGTCATCCACCTGTCCCCTTTCTTTTCCAAGACTGCTTCCACCCGGTGAGGTGTATACACTGTGGTAGGCTGACCCAGGGTCAGCTGAGATGCCTCCTGAATCGGTGGCTTCTACTGCCCGGAGGCAAGTGGGCCACCCTCTGGCCACCTCATCTAGTTATTTTGAGAGATAGCCACAGGTTGTAATACGGGCCCCATTATCTGCCCTAACACCCCAAGAGCAGTTCCTGTCCTTCCAGAAACATAGAGTCTAAAAGGCTTCTCCAGGTTGGGGAGGCCTAAAGCTGGGGCTGTAGTGATGGACTCATTTAGGGCATTAAAGGCCACCTTGCAGGTCTCATGCCAGTCGAGGGGCTCTTCCTCTTTCCCCCTTAAATTTTCATATAGGGGTCTGGCCAGATTGCCATAATTAGGAATCCAGATCCTGCAAAACCCGGTCCTTCCTAAAAATCCTCTAAGCTGTTGTTTTGTTTGGGGGTGCGGGGTATTTAAGATGAGGGATCTCCCCTCGGGGTCAGGCATTCTTTTTCTCTCCGTAATTATAAATCCAAGGTATTTTACTTGGGTTAAGCTAATCTGAGCCTACTTGGGGGATACTCGATAACCCTTTTCATACAGGAAAGTTAGCGTTTTAAATAGTGTCCATTTGAGAGCTGGTAAAATCTGGCCTAGCTATGAGCAAGTCTTCCACATACTGTATTAGACTACTGTTTGCTAAAATTAATTCCCTTAGTTCTCTCCCCGAGGAAGTCCCGAAGATATGAGGGCTGTCCCTAAACCCTTGGGTTAGTTGAGTCCAGTCGAGTGTTGTATGGTCTCTCTTGTTTCCAAGTCCCGCCACTCAAAAGCAAAGAGTTTTTGGGATTCAGGATGGAGAGGAATGCAAAAGAAAGCACTTTGAAGGTCCAAGACTGAGAAGTACTTGGCATTTCCTGGGACTTGGGATAGGAGGGTATATGTGTTTGGGACTATGGGGTGGATGGGAACCACAGCTTCATTAACAGCTCTTAGATCCTGGATGAATCGGTAAGATCCATCTGGTTTTTGAACGGGCAAGATTGGGGTGTTGCAGGGGGACTCACAGCTGATTCGAGTTCCAGTACCTCGGTATTTGTTAACTAATGGTCTAAGACCCTCAAAAGCTTCTGGTTTTAAGGGATATTTTCTTTTCCATTGCTAGGGAGCATTTGTTCTCAGAGAAATCTTTACTTGTGGAACATTTATGGCTAAACCAGGGCTGGAGACATCCCACACCTGGGGATTGACCTCATCTAGAAAAGGGACAGACTCCTCCTTTTCTTCCTCTGACTGTAAATATTCAGACATAGGCAAAGAAAATTATCGACTTCTACCTTTGTGTCCCCAAGGCACTCTGGTTTGGAGGCGAAAGTATTATTCTCACCATGGAAAATTTGGAAGCTGCAAACATGAAAAATTTAAAGAGTCACGCAGCGGCTAGTCACTCTAAGCTAACCCCTAAGACATTTATTGACTGATTTCTAGCTTCTCTTCTTTAACCTTTTTTATCTACAGTAATCCTGTGTGTTCCTTTTAGTTAGGGATTCATTTTTAAACTATCCTGACTCTTCCACTGCGTTCCAGTTTTGGGTCTGATACACTTAGAGATGTGCCAAGTGCTTCCTGAATACTATAGAACATATTTTATGTTTAAAATACTTCCATGCTTATGTAGTGAGTGAATGATTTTAAGTTTATTTGTTACACATTTCAATGTAAAAGTCAATGTGTGAACTAACATATTCACGATTTGGAAATGTTGTCTTTTTTTTGTTGTGTGTTTGAACTCCTCACCCGACCAAAGGTCATGGAGAGGTCTATAGTTTTTCTAAAATGGTTATAGTGTTGTTTATTTTCTGGTAATTGGATTAGGGTGTGAGTTGCAAAGCCTTTGTTTCTGTTCATTTCATTCCATCTGTTCGGGTTTCTTTCTCTCTCCTGAGTCAGACAGTAATTTCCCATTGGTTGTCCAGTTACCAAGGTTGGTGTCCATGCATCCGTGCTGGTCTCTCCATACATGTCTGGGTGTCCTGTGAAACACTAAGCTTAATTTATTTGGAAATGACCTAGCTGTTCAATACACTGTCATCACTCAGTTGAGCAGAGGGAGAGAAATTCAAGTGACAAAACTCCAGAGAAGGTAGTGTCAGAGCGCCCCAGCGTGGCATGCGGGAAGGGGATTGGGGGGAGGGGGCTGTGCGCGGAGTGCGGAGGTCTCAGGTGTCCTCACACCCTGGGCCTCTCCAGGTCCGCCGCTGCTCAGTGGCCTCCCCCCACCCCCATCGCTTTGGCTGCTCAGGGCCGTGTGGTCTCTGCAGCTGCCCGGCATCCTGCCTGAGCCCCCCCCTGCCCACACACTGTCTTCCAGTCTCTCTCTGAACCCTCGACTCTTTCTGCCTCTGTCTCACCTGGCGTGGGTGCGTGAGAGTGCATGTCCGTGTCGCTGGCTGTCGCTCGTCTGCTCTACCAGGATGGTCCTGTGCTGGGCCCGTGGCTTGGGGGCAGGGCGGGCCTCGGTAGGGCGAAAAGGCGGGGCTGAGGCACTCCAGCGGGTTTGCACAGCCGGCAGGACGTGCGCCTGGGGCCCCGGCTGGGCTGCCCCTAAGTCCCAGGAGGCTCCGGGGACCGCGGACCCGGGCCGAAGCCCCGCTCGTCCGGAGCCACCTGACCCTGAGCAGCGAACGGGATGGTGGGGGGCAGCGGGTGAGTGGGTACCGAGATGTCCTCGCTGCTCTACCCACCCCCCTCCCCCCACCCCAGGTTCCGCAGGCATGCTAGTCCCCGGCCGGCCGGGCCAGAAGGTTCCTGGCCTCGGTTCGCGGTGTGCCGAGCGGGGGTGCCCTCCGGTGCCCGCCGAGCAGCAGGCTCTGGCCGGCCGGAATCCAGTCGCGGGTCGTGAGGCTCAAGTTTAGCGCGCGCCCGCTCGAGAACTGCAGCCCCAGGCCCGACCAGCAGGTTAGACCGCAAGGGAGGCGCAACGCGGGTCTCCTGGGGCGTCTGACAGCCACCTCGGTCTAAGGCTATAGCACCCTGAAAGTGCCCTATGTCCTCTGATCTGGGAAATTGAGTAGGGCCGGGCCTGGTCAGTACTTGCATGGGAGACCGCCTAGTAGTAGGCGGTTTTGTGATTTTTCTGAATGCCTACTTCAGAAAGTTAGAATTGGATGACTGCACACAGGAAAACGAATAATGTTTTCGGTCATAATCTTAAGAATCCAGCCGCTGGTCATTCTTTTTCCTGTCCTAACACAGCTAACTGGAAGTCAGTTGCAGTAACTTCTACTGACTTAAGACCCTCATCCCTAACGGAAGGTATATAGGAAAACCCATAGTATATCTATATGAACATGAAAGATAGAACGATGAGTAAAAAAAAAATTCTCAGTGACATCTTAGTTGGTATATGAAACATGATGATTATGAAAGCACAACCCATATTTAAGTCCAGGCCATGGAAGCCTGTGACTTTCACTGAGTGTTGACTTCCCTTTCAGCTGAGGTTGTAAAAAGTGCTTTGTAAAATCCTGAGGTTTGAAGCACTTGTAACCTCCTGAAGAGACTGCAATCAGAAGACTTTCTAGAATATCCTGACGCTGTGGTGAGCTCAAGCAACACATTCTGCAGAGGTCGGAAGACAGACATGTTGGGAAGTGGGGATGACTTCTACTGCACTTAGGGAGAAAGGGCATGTACAAGTGGAGAAGAAACACCTCAGTGACGGAATCTTTAAAGACTCCATACGTGGAGAAGGAAATGGCAACCCACTCCAGTATTCTTGGCTGGAAAAATCCATGGACAGAGGAGTCTGGCGGGCTGAAGTCCACGGGATTCCATGACTGATCGTGTGTGCACGAGGGTGGAGGGAGACGGGTTGGTAGCAAGAAACTGGTAGAAGTAAAAAATAAGAAAAAATATAAAATAAAGACTCGATAAATATGACAACGACTGGTAGGAATAAACCTTCAGAAGTGCCTTCTCAGACCTCCCGTCAGAAGCACAAGTGTAATAAAGACACTGAGTTTTCACGGTCTCACACAAAATTAGACTGGCTTATGACAATGGGCAGAGAGGCTCCTCTAAGACATCGGGGCTGGGCTTTACTGGAGGATGCACATCGATAGAGTGCATGGCTATGTGTTATGGAAATATGTCTTAATGGAAGGGCGAAGGCATCTTCTTGAAGAACACAGCAAATAACACTACAAATTCAAGGAACTTGGCTACAGTGACAATAGCTGATTTCATGTTGGCTACTGCTTGGCAGAGCTGGGTTCGCCTCTCCCATTATGTACCTCAGTGGCCAGCTGTGAATGTAGCCATTAGTTTTTCTCTTAGAAACCGAACCTAATACTTGCCATATGCACTAGTGTAAGAACACTGAAAGCTCCGCGGAAAAGCAAGTCAGACAGACATGCTTCTGTTTTCTCACAGAAGCTGCTTATGACCGGCCCTGTTCACAGACAGATTGCTAATGCCAAATCGATAGACAGTTATGCAGATATTCTTTAGCATCTGAGCGACCAGGGAAGCCCTACTAGCTCAGTTGATAAAGAATCTGCCTGCAACACAGGAGACCCCGCTTTCAGTCCTGGGTCGGGAAGATCCCCTGGAGAAGGGATAGGCTACCCACTCCAGTATTGTGGCCTAGAGAATTCCACGGACTCTATAGTCCATGGGGCCGCAAAGAGTCAGGCACGATCTGAGCCACTTTCACCTGCACATGCGGATATTACTTAGAAAAAGAAATGTGGTAACAGATCTAGTACCTCTGTCAAGCTCATGAGTGAGTACTATAAATATACAAAATCAGCTTTGTCCTGCATAGTTATTACCATCCTGTATTTGCTTTGAGAGGAGTTGAGCTAGTCTTGTGAAAGAGGAATGATTCTTTACCAACTAAGCCACAAGTAAAGCCCACTACTACTGGATTGTGTAGCCTATCCCTTCTCCAGCGGATCTTCCTGACCCAGGAACTGAACCAGGGTCTCCTGCCTGAGTAACACATATTGGGTAAAAATCGGTGAGGGAGCATAACTATGGACATTGATTGGTAAACTCAGTTTTCCTTGTCCAGATGGCTAGCGGAGGAGAAATAAACGTTGGCATGCATTTAAAAAATTCTTCTCAGACTATATATAAAATTTACTAGTTTTCTGCAGAAGTCTTTCCTGAAGCACAGATATTGTCATTAGATTGCTTTAGTCATATCCGTCTTATCCACATTTATTTTTAAAAGTCACATAGTGTGGCCTCAATACTTGAAGAAACGACAAAAGGTTTCTTTGGTCTCCATTCTAAACTGGATCGTGAGAAGGCAGTGGATCCGCATAATGCAGGAGCTCAAGATATTTTTGGCAAAAACTTGACTAGTCTGTTTAATGATATGGAAGAATGAGTTAAGTGTTGCAGCACGAAACAGAAGGCCATGCTAGAAGTACACAAGACCTTGATTGGTAAGTCCAAACATGACTTTTTCTTTCAATTGAAGGATAGTTGCTTTACAGAATTTTGTTGCCAAACATCAGCATGAATGAGCCACAGGTATATATATGTCTCCTCCCTCCTGAACCTCTCTCCCATTTCCCTCCCCATTCCACCCCTAGCTTGTTGCAGAGCCCCTGAGTCATACAGCAAATTTCATTGGCATCTGTTTTTACGTAAGGTAATATATTTTCATGTTACTCTGCCTACATCTGACCCTCTCCTTCCTCCCCCCTGCCCATGTCCATAAGTCTGTTCTCTACATCTGTGACTCCTTTGCTGCCCTGCAAATAATTTCATCAGTACCACCTTTAGTTCAAGCATTATTTTCCCCCCAAGCATTACTTATTTCTTATTCCAGTCTTAATGTCTTTAGTGTGAGACTGATTTCGAAACTGATATGAAAGTATTATTCTCAGCATGGAAAATTTGGAAGATGCAACATGGAAAATTTAAAAAGTCACGCAGAGGCTAGCCACTCTGAGCTAACCCCTAAAACATTTATTGACTGATTTCTAGTTTCTCTTCTTTAACCTTTTTTATCTACAATAATCCTGTGTATTCCTTTTAGTTAGGGATTCATTTTTAGACTATCCTGACTCTTCAACTAACTTCCAGTTTTAGGTCTCATACAGTGAGACATATGCCAAATGCTTCCTGAATACTATAGAACATATTTTATGTTTAAAATACTTCCAGGCTTATGTAGTGAGTCAATGATTTTAAGTTTATTTGTTACACATTTCAATGTAAAAGTCAATGTGTGAACTAACATATTCAAGATTTGGAAAAGGTGGCTTTTTTTGTCGTGTGCTAGAACTCCTCACCCGACCAAAGGTCATGGAGAAGTCTATTGTTTTTCTAAAATGGTTATAGTGTTGTTGGTTTTTTGTTTTTTTTTTTTTTTTTTTTTTTTTGTAATTGAATTAGGGTGTCAGTTGCAAAGTTTGTGTTTCTGTTCATTTCATTCCATCTGTTCGGGGTTCTTTCTCTCTCCTGAGTCAGACAGTAATATCCCATTGGTTGTCCAGTTACCAAGGCTGGTGTCCATGCATCCGTGCTGGTCTCTGCATTCATGTCCGGGTGTCCTGTGAAACACTAAGCTTAATTTATTTGGAAATGTCCTAGCTGTTCAATACACTGTCATCACTCAGTTGAGCACAAGGATAGAAATTCAGGTGAGCAAACTCCGGAGAAGCTAGTGTCAGAGCGCCCCGTCCTGGTGTGCGTGCAGGGGGTTGGGAGGACGGGGGCAGGGCGCGGAGCAAGGAGATCTCAGGTGCCCTCGCACCCTGGGCCTCTCCAGGCCCGCCCCTACTCAGCGGCTTCCCCCTGCCCCCATCGCATTCGCTTCTCAGGGCCGGGTGGCCTCTGCAGCTGCCCGGCATCCTGCCCGAGTCCCCCCCTGCAAACAAGCTGTCTTCGAGTCTCTCTCTGAGCCCTCATCTCTTTCTGCCTCTGTCTCACCTGGCGTGGGTGCGTGCGAGTGCCTGTCCATGTGCCTGGCTTTCGCTTGCCTGCTCTCTCAGGAAAGACTTGTGCTGGGCCGGCAGAGTGGGGGCAGGGCGGGTCTCGGTAGGGCGAAAAGGCGGGGCTGAGGCAGTCCAGGGGGTTTGTGCAGCGGGCAGGATGTGCGCCTGGGGCCCCGGCTGGGCTGCCTCTAAGCCCGCAGGAGGCTCCGGGGACCGCGGCCCCAGGCCGAAGCCCCGCTCGTCCGGAGCCACGTCACCCTGAGCAGCGAACGGGATGGTGGGGGGCAGGGAGTGAGGGGGCACTGAATCGTCCTCGCTGCTCTACCCACCCCCCCTCCCCCCACCCCAGGTCCCGCAAGTATGCCAGGACCCGGCCGGGCCAGACGGGTGCTGGCCGGGGCTGGCGGTGTGCGGGGCCGTGGCGCCCTCCGCTGGCCCCTGAGCTGCCGGCCCTGGTTGGTCGGAGTCCAGTCGCGGGACGTGCGGCTCAAGTGCGGCGCGCGCCAGCTCGAGAGCTGTGGCCCCAGGCCCGAAGGGCAGGTCAGAACGCAAGGGAGGCGTAACGCGGAGCTCTTGGGGCGCCTGACAGCCGCCTCGGTCTAAGGCCATAGCACCCTGAACGTGCCCTATCTCCTCTGATCTGGGAAATTGAGTAGGGCCGGGCGTGGTCAGTACTTGCATGGGAGACTGCCTTGTAGTTAGGCGGTTTTGTGATTTTTCTGAATGCCTACTTCAGAAAGTTAGAATCGGATGACTGCACACAGGAAAACGAATAATGTTTTCACACATAACCTTAAGAATCCAGCAGCTGGTCATTCTTTTTCTTGTCCTAACACAGCTAACTGGAAGTCAGGTGCAGTAGTTCTACTGACTTAAGAACCTCATCCCTAATGGAGGATATAAAGGAAAACCCATAATCTATCTAAATAAACATGAAAGATGGAACGATGAGAAAAAAAAAAATTCTCAGTGACATCTTAGTTGATATATGAAACACGATGATTATGAAAGCACAACCCATAATCAAGTCCACGCCATGGAAGCCTGTGACTTTCACTGAGTGTTGACTTCCCTTTCAGCTGAGGTTGTAAAAAGTGCTTTGTAAAATCCTGAGGTTTAACACTTGTAACCTCCTGAAGAGACTGCAATCAGAAGGCTTTCTAGAATATCCTGACGCTGTGGTGAACTCAAGCAATACATTCTGCAGAGGTCGGAAGACAGACATGTTTGCATGTGGGGATGACTTCTACTGCACTTAGGGAGAAAGGGCATATACAAGTTGAGAAGCAACACCTCAGTGACGGAATCTTTAAAGACTCCATACATGGAGAAGGAAATGGCAACCCACTCCAGTATTCTTGGCTGGAAAAATCCATGGACAGAGGAGTCTGGCGGGCTGAAGTCCACGGGATTCCATGACTGATCGTGTGTGCACGAGGGTGGAGGGAGACGGGTTGGTAGCAAGAAACTGGTAGAAGTAAAAAATAAGAAAAAATATAAAATAAAGACTCGATAAATATGACAACGACTGGCAGGAATAAACCTTCAGAAGTGCCTTCTCAGACCTCCCGTCAGAAGCAGAAGCGTAAAAAAGACACTGAGTTTTCACGGTCTCACACAAAATTAGACTGGCTTATGACAATGGGCAGAGAGGCTCCTCTAAGACATCGGGGCTGGGCTTTGCTGGAGGATGCACATCGATTGAGTGCATGGCTATGTGTTATGGAAATATGTCTTACTGACAGGGTGAATGCATCTTCTTGAAGAACACAGCAAATAACACTACAAATTCAAGGAACTTGGCTACAATGACAATAGCTGATTTCATGTTGGCTACTGCTTGGCAGAGCTGGGTTCGCCTCTGCCATTAAGTACCTCAGTGGCCAGCTGTGAATGTAGCCATTAGTTTCTCACTTAGAAAACGAACCTAATACTTGCCATGTGCACTAGCGCAAGAACAGTGAAAGCTCCACGGAAAAGCAAGTCAGAAAGACATGCTTCTGTTTTCTCACAGAAGCTGCTTATGACCGGCCCTTCTCACAGACAGATTGCTAATGCCAAGTGGATAGACAGTTATGCAGATATTCTTTAGCAACTGAGCGACCAGGGAAGCCCTACTAGCTCAGTTGGTAAAGAATCTGCCTGCAACACAGGAGACCCCGCTTTCAGTCCTGGGTCGGGAAGATCCCCTGGAGAAGGGATAGGCTACCCACTCCAGTATTGTGGCCTAGAGAATTCCACGGACTCTATAGTCCATGGGGCCGCAAAGAGTCAGGCACGATCTGAGCCACTTTCACCTGCACATGCGGATATTACTTAGAAAAAGAAATGTGGTAACAGATCTAGTACCTCTGTCAAGCTCATGAGTGAGTACTATAAATATACAGAATCAGCTTTGTCCTGCATAGTTATTACCATCCTGTATTTGCTTTGAGAGGAGTTGAGCTAGTCTTGTGAAAGAGGAATGATTCTTTACCAACTAAGCCACAAGTAAAGCCCACTACTACTGGAGTGTGTAGCCTATCCCTTCTTCAGCGGATCTTCCTGACCCAGGAACTGAACCAGGGTCTCCTGCCTGAGTAACACATATTGGGTAAAAATCGGTGAGGGAGCATAACTATGGACATTGATTGGTAAACTCAGTTTTCCTTGTCCAGATGGCTAGCGGAGGAGAAATAAACGTTGGCATGCATTTAAAAAATTCTTCTCATACTATATATAAAATTTACTAGTTCTCTGCAGAAGTCTTTCCTGAAGCACAGATATTGTCATTAGATTGCTTTAGTCATATCCGTCTTATCCACATTTATTTTTAAAAGTCACATAGTGTGGCCTCAATACTTGAAGAAACGACAAAAGGTTTCTTTGGTCTCCATTCTAAACTGGATCGCGAGAAGGCAGTGGATCAGCATAATGCAGGAGCTCAAGATATTTTTGGCAAAAATTTGACCAGTCTGTTTAATGATATGGAAGAATGAGTTAAGTGTTGCAGCACGAAACAGAAGGCCATGCTTGAAGTACACAAGACCTTGTTTGGTAAGTCCAAACATGACTTTTTCTTTCAATTGAAGGATAGTTGCTTTACAGAATTTTGTTGCCAAACATCAGCATGAATGAGCCACAGGTATACATATGTCTCCTCCCTCCTGAACTTCTCTCCCATTTCTCTCCCCACTCCACCCCTAGCTTGTTGCAGAGCCACTGTTTGAGTCCCCTGAGTCATACAGCAAATTTCATTGGCATCTGTTTTTACATATGGTAATATATTTTCATGTTACTCTGCATTCATCTGACCCTCTCCTTCCTCCCCCCTGCCCATGTCCATAAGTCTGTTCTCTACATCTGTGACTCCTTGGCTGCCCTGCAAATAATTTCATCAGTACCACCTTTAGTTCAAGCATTTTTTTTACCCCCCAAGCATTTCTTATTTCTTATTCCAGTCTTACTGTCTTTAGTGTGAGACTGATTTTGAAACTGATATGAAAGTATTATTCTCAGCCTGGAAAATTTGGAAGATGCAAACATGAAAAATTTAAAAAGTCACACAGAGGCTAGTCACTCTGACCTAACCCCTAAAACATTTATTGACTGATTTCTAGTTTCTCTTCTTTAACCTTTTTTATCTACAATAATCCTGTGTATTCCTTTTAGTTAGGGATTCATTTTTAGACTATCCTGACTCTTCAACTAAGTTCCAGTTTTGGGTCTCATACAGTGAGACATGTGCCAAATGCTTCCTGAATACTATAGAACATATTTTATGTTTAAAATACTTCCATGCTTCTGTAGTGAGTCATTGATTTTAAGTTTATTTGTTACACATTTCAATGTAAAAGTCAATGTGTGAACTAACATATTCACGATTTGGAAAAGGTGGCTTATTTTGTCGTGTGCTAGAACTCCTCACCCGACCAAAGGTCATGGAGAAGTCTATTGTTTTTCTAAAATGGTTATAGTGTTGTTTTCTTTCTTTTTTTTTTTTTGTAATTGAGTTAGGGTGTGAGTTGCAAAGTTTGTGTTTCTGTTCATTTCATTCCATCTGTT
Organism: Muntiacus reevesi; assembly: GCF_963930625.1. Lineage (NCBI taxonomy): Eukaryota > Metazoa > Chordata > Mammalia > Artiodactyla > Cervidae > Muntiacus > Muntiacus reevesi. Next base: position 110,252 of record NW_027077913.1, read on the forward strand.
CGGGGTTCTTTCTCTCTCCTGAGTCAGACAGTAATTTCCCATTGGTTGTCCAGTTACCAAGGTTGGTGTCCATGCATCCGTGCTGGTCTCTGCATTCATGTCCGGGTGTCCTGTGAAACACTAAGCTTAATTTATTTGGAAATGACCTAGCTGTTCAATACACTGTCATCACTCAGTTGAGCACAAGGATAGTAATTCAGGTGACCACACTCCGGAGAAGCTAGTGTCAGAGCGCCCGGGCGTGGCGTGCGTGCAGTGGGTTGGGAGAACGGGGGCGGTGTGCGGAGCGAGGAGATCTCAGGTGCCCTCGCACCCTGGGCCTCTCCAGGCCCGCCCCTACTCAGCGGCTTCCCCCTGCCCCCATCGCATTCGCTGCTCAGGGCCGGGTGGCCTCTGCAGCTGCCCGGCATCTGCCTGAGTCCCCCCCTGCCCACAAACTGTCTTCGAGTCTTTCTCTGAAACCTCGTCTCTTTCTGCCTCTGTCTCACCTGGCGTGGGTGCGTGAGAGTGCCTGTCCGTGTGCCTGGCTTTCGCTCCTCTGCTCTCTCAGGAAAGACTTGTGCTGGGCCGGCAGAGTGGGGGCAGGGCGGGTCTCGGTAGGGCGAAAAGGCGGGGCTGAGGCGCTCCAGGGGGTTTGCGCAGCGGGCAGGATGTGCGCCTGGGGCCCAGGCTGGGCTGCCTCTAAGCCCGCAGGAGGCTCCGGGGACCGCGGCCCTGGGCCAAAGCCCCGCTCGTCCGGAGCCACGTCACCCTGAGCAGCGAACGGGATGGTGGGGGGCAGGGAGTGAGGGGGCACCGAGACATCCTCGCTGATCTACCCACCCCACCTCCCCCCACACCAGTTCCCGCAGGCACGCCAGGCCCCGGCCGGACCAGACGGGTGCTGGCCGGGGCTGGCGGTGTGCGGGGCCGTGGCGCCCAACGCTGGCCCCTGAGCTGCCGGCCCTGGTTGGTCGGAGTCCAGTCGCGGGTCGTGCGGCTCAAGTGCAGCGTGCTCCAGCTCGAGAGCTGTGGCCCCAGGCCCGAAGAGCAGGTCAGAACGCAAGGGAGGCGCAACGCGGAGCTCTTGGGGCACCTGACAGCCGCCTCGGTCTAAGGCCATAGCACACTGAACGTGCTCTATCTCCTCTGATCTGGGAAATTGAGTAGGGCCGGGCGTGGTCAGTACTTGTATGGGATACCGCCTAGTAGTTAGGCGGTTTTGTGATTTTTCTGAATGCCTACTTCACAAAGTTAGTATTGGATGACTGCACACAGGAAAAAGAATAATGTTTTCGTACATAATCTTAAGAATCCAGCAGCTGGTCATTCTTTTTCCTGTCCTAACATAGCTAACTGGAAGTCACTTGCTGTAAGTTCTACTGACTTAAGACCCTCATCCCTAACGGAAGGTATATAGGAAAACCCATAATATATCTAAATAAACATGAAAGATAGAAAGATGAGAAAAAAAAAATTCTCAGTGACATCTTAGTTGGTATATGAAACACGATGATTATGAAAGCACAACCCATAATCAAGTCCAGGCCATGGAAGCCTGTGACTTTCACTGAGTGTTGACTTCCCTTTCAGCTGAGGTTGTAAAAAGTGCTTTGTAAAATCCTGAGGTTTGAAACACTTGTAACCTCCTGAGGAGACTGCAATCAGAAGGCTTTCTAGAATATCCTGACGCTGTGGTGAGCTCAAGCAAAACATTCTGCAGAGGTCGGAAGACAGACATGTTTGCATGTGGGGATGACTTCTACTGCACATAGGGAGAAAGGGCATGTACAAGTGGAGAAGCAAAACCTCAGTGACGGAATCTTTAAAGACTCCATACATGGAGAAGGAAATGGCAACCCACTCCAGTATTCTTGCCTGGAAAAATCCATGGACAGAGGAGTCTGGCGGGCTGAAGTCCACGGGATTCCATGACTGATCGTGTGTGCACGAGGGAGGAGGGAGACGGGTTGGTAGCAAGAAACTGGTAGAACTAATAAATAAAACAACAACAACAACAAAAAAAAACTAAAGACTCGATAAAAATGACAATGACTGGTAGGAATAAACCTTCAGAAGTGCCTTCTCAGACCTCCCGTCTGAAGCACAAGCGTAATAAAGACATTGAGTTTTCATGGTCTCAGACAGAATTAGACTGGCTTATGACAATGGGCAGAGAGGCTCCTCTAAGACATCGGGGCTGGGCTTTACTGGAGGATGCACATCGCTTGAGTGCATGGCTATGTGTTATGGAAATATGTCTTACTGGCAGGGCGAAGGCATCTTCTTGAGGAACACAGCAAATAACACTACAAATTCAAGGAACTTGGCTACAATGACAATAGCTGATTTCAATTTGGCTACTGCTTGGGGGAGCTGGGTTCGCCTCTCCCATTAAGTACCTCAGTGGCCAGCTGTGAATGTAACTATTAGTTTCTCACTTAGAATCCGAACCTAATACTTGCCATGTGCACTAGTGCAAGAACAGTGCAATACCCAACAGGTAAAGGAATATGACAAGTGCCCACCAAGTCAAACAAAAGAGGAGGAGATAGGGAATCTATCTGAAAAACAATTTAGAATAATGATAATTAAAATGATCCAAATCTTGAAAACAAAATGGAGTTACAGATAAATAGCCTGGAGACAAAGATTAAAAAGATGCAGGAAATGCTTAACAAAGACCTAGAAGAAAAAAAAGAGAGTTAATTAAAAATGAATAATGCAATGAATGAGATCAAAACACTTTGGAGCGAACCAAGAGTAAAATAACGGAGACAGAAGATAGGATAAGTGAGGTAGACAATAGAATAGTGGAAATAAATGAAGCAGAGAGGAAAAAAGAAAAAATGATCAAAAGAAATGAGGACAACCTCAGGGACCTCTGGGACAATGTGAAACGCCCCAACATTCGAATCATAGGAGTCCCAGAAGAAGAAGACAAAAAGAAAGGCTATGAGAAAATACTCGAGGAGATAATAGCTGAAAACTTCCCTAAAATGGGGAAGGAAATAGCCACCCAAGTCCAAGAAACCCAGAGAGTGCCAAACAGGATAAACCCAAGGCGAAACACTCCAAGACACATATTAATCAAATTAACAAAGATCAAACACAAAGAACAAATACTAAAAGCAGCAAGGGAGAAACAACAAATAACACACAAAGGAATTCCCATAAGGATAACAGCTGATCTACCAATAGAAACCTTCCAGGCCAGAAGGGAATGGCAGGACATAATGAAAGTAATGAAAGAAAATAATCTACAACCTAGATTACTGTACCCAGCAAGGATCTCATTCAGATATGAAGGAGAAATCAAAAGCTTTACAGACAAGCAAAAGCTGAGAGAATTCAGCACCACCAAACCAGCTCTTCAACAAATGCTAAAGGACTTCTCTAGACAGGAAATGCGGAAATGTTGTATAAACATGAACCCAAAACAACAAAGTAAATGGCAGCGGGACCACACCTATCAATAATTACCTTAAATGTAAATGGGTTGAATGCCCCAACCAAAAGACAAAGATTGGCTGAATGGATACAAAAACAAGACCCTTATATATGCTGTCTACAAGAGACCCACCTCAAAACCAGAGACACATACAGACTAAAAGTGAAGGGCTGGAAAAAAATATTTCACGCAAATGGAGACCAAAAGAAAGCAGGAGTCACAATACTCATATCAGATAAAATAGACTTTCAAATAAAGGATGTGAAAAGAGACAAAGAAGGACACTACATAATGATCAAAGGATCAATCCAAGAAGAAGATATAACAATTATAAATATATATGCACCCAACATTGGAGCACCGCAATATGTACGGCAAACGCTAATGAGTATGAAAGAGGAAATGAATAGTAACACAATAATAGTGGGAGACTTTAATACCCCACTCACAACTATGGATAGATCAACTAAACAGAAAATCAAAAAGGAAACACAAACCTTAAATGATACAATGGACCAGCTAGACCTAATTGATATCTATAGGACATTTCACCCCCAAACAATCAATTACACCTTTTTCTCAAGTCCACACGAAACATTCTCCAGAATAGATCACATCCTGGGCCATAAATCTGGTCTTGGAAAATTCAGAAAAATTGAAATCATCCCAGTCATCTTTTCTGACCACAGTGCAGTAAGATTAGATCTCAATTACAGGAAAAAAATTGTTAAAAATTCAAACATATGGAGGCTAAATAACACGCTTCTGAATAACCAAAAAATCATAGAAGAAATCAAAAAAGAAATCAAAATATGTATAGAAATGAATGAAAATGAAAACACAACAACCCAAAACCTATGGGACACTGTAAAAGCAGTGCTAAGGGGAAGGTTCATAGCATTACAGGCTTACATCAAGAAACAAGAAAAAAGCCAAATAAATAACCTAACTCTACACCTAAAGCAATTAGAGAAAGAAGAAATGAAAAACCCCAGGGTTAGCAGAAGAAAAGAAATCTTAAAAATTAGGGCAGAAATAAATGCAAAAGAAACTAAAGAGACCATAGCAAAAATCAACAAAGCTAAAAGCTGGTTTTTTGAAAAAATAAACAAAATTGACAAACCATTAGCAAGACTCATTAAGAAACAAAGAGAGAAGAAGCAAATTAACAAAATAAGAAATGAAAAGGGTGAGATCACAACAGACAACACTGAAATACAAAGGATCATAAGAGACTACTACCAGCAGCTCTATGCCAATAAAATTGACAACTTGGATGAAATGGACAAATTTTAGAAAAGTATAACTTTCCAAAACTGAACCAGGAAGAAATAGAAGATCTTAACAGACCCATCACAAGCAAGGAAATCGAAACTGTAATCAAAAATCTTCCAGGAAACAAAAGCCGAGTACCAGATGGCTTCACAGTTGAATTCTACCAAAAATTTAGAGAAGAGCTAACACCTATCTTACTCAAACTCTTCCAGAAAATTGCAGAAGAAGGTAAACTTCCAAACTCATTCTATGAGGCCACCATCACCCTAATTCCAAAACCACACAAAGATGCCACAAAAAAAGAAAACTACAGGCCAATATCACTGATGAACATAGATGCAAAAATCCTTAGCAAAATTCTAGCAAATAGAATCCAACAACATCTTAAAAAAATCATACACCATGACCAAGTGGGCTTGGTCATGGTGGATTCTTCAATATCTGCAAAGGAATGCAAGGAATGCAAGGATTCTTCAATATCTGCAAATCAATCAATGTAATACACCACATTAACAAATTGAAAGATAAAAACCATATGATTATCTCAATAGATGCAGAGAAAGCCTTTGACAAAGTTCAACACTCATTTATGATTAAAACTCTCCAGAAAGCAGGAATAGAGGGAACATACCTCAACATAATAAAAGCTATATATGACAAACCCACAGCAAGCATCACCCTCAATGGTGAAAAATTGAAAGCATTTCCCCTGAAATCAGGAACAAGACAAGGGTGCCCACTCTCACCACTATTATTCAACATAGTCTTGGAAGTTTTGGCCACAGCAATCAGAGCAGAAAAAGAAGTAAAAGGAATCCAGATAGGAAAAGAAGAAGTGAAACTCTCGTTGTTTGCAGTTGACATGATCCTCTACATGGAAAACCCTAAATACTCTTCCAGAAAATTACTAGAGCTAACCAATGAATATAGTAAAGTTGCAGGATATAAAATTAACACACAGAAATCCCTTGCATTCCTATATACTAACAATGAAAAAACAGAAAGAGTAATTAAGGAAACAATACCATTCTCCATTGCAACAAAAAGAATAAAATACTTAGGAGTATATCTACCTAAAGAAACAAAAGACCTGTACATAGAAAACTATAAAACACTGATGAAAGAAATCAAAGAGGACACAAACAGATGGAGAAACATACCGTGTTCATGGATTGGAAGAATCAATATTGTCAAAATGGCTATTCTACCCAAAGCAATCTATAGATTCAATGCAATCCCTATCAAACTACCAACGGTATTTTTCACAGAACTAGAACAAATAATTTCACAATTTGTATGGAAATACAGAAAACCACGAATAGCCAAAGTAATCTTGAGAAAGAAGAATGGAACTGGAGGAATCAACCTGTCTGACTTCAGTCTCTACTACAAAGCCACAGTCATCAAGACAGTATGGTACTGGCACAAAGACAGAAATATAGATCAATGGAACAGAATAGAAAGCCTAGAGATAAATCCACGAACCTATGAACACCTTATCTTTGACAAAGGAGGCAAGGATATACAATGGAAAAAAGACAACTGCTTTAACAAGTGGTGCTGGGAAAACTGGTCAACCACCTGTAAAAGAATGAAACTAGAACACTTTCTAACACCACACACAAAAATAAACTCAAAATGGATTAAAGATCTAAATGTAAGACCAGAAACTATAAAACTCCTAGAGGAGAACTTAGGCAAAACACTCTCCGACATGAATCACAGCAGGGTCCTCTATGACCCACCTCCCAGAATATTGGAAATAAAAGCAAAAATAAACAAATGGGACCTAATGAAACTTAAAAGCTTCTGCACTACAAAGGAAACTATAAGTAAGGTGAAAAGACAGCCCTCAGATTGGGAGAAAATAATAGCAACTGAAGAAACAGACAAAGGATTAATCTCAAAAATATACAAGAAACTCCTGAAGCTCAATTCCAGAAAAATAAATGACCCAATCAAAAAATGGGCCAAAGAACTAAACAGACATTTCTCCAAAGAAGACATACAGATGGCTAACAAACACATGAAAAGATGCTCAACATCACTCATTATTAGAGAAATGCAAATCAAAACCAGAATGAGGTACCATTACACGCCAGTCAGGATGGCTGCTATCCAAAAGTCTACAAGCAATAAATGCTGGAGTGGGTGTGGAGAAAAGGGAACCCTCTTACACTGTTGGTGGGAATGCAAACTAGTACAGCCACTATGGAAAACAGTGTGGAGATTTCTTAAAAAACTGGAAATAGAACTGCCATTTGACCCAGCAATACCACTTCTGGGCATACACACCACGGAAACCAGATCTGAAAGAGACACGTGCACCCCATTGTTCATCGCAGCACTGTTTATAATAGCCAGGACATGGAAGCAGCCTAGATACCCATCAGCAGATGAATGGATAAGGAAGTTGTGGTACATATACACCATGGAATATTACTCAGCCATTAAAAAGAATTCATTTGAATCAGTTCTAATGAGATGGATGAAACTGGAGCCCATTATTCAGAGTGAAGTAAGCCAGAAAAATAAAGAACATTACAGCATACTAACACATATATATGGAATTTAGAAAGATGGTAATGATAACCCTATATGCAAAACAGAAAAAGAGACACAGAAGTACAGAACAGACTTTTGGACTCTGTGGGAGAAGGTGAGGGTGGGATGTTTCAAAAGAACAGCATGTATTTTATCTATGGTGAAAGAGATCACTAGCCCAGGTGAGATGCATGAGACGAGTGCTCGGGCCTGGTGCACTGGGAGGACCCAGAGGAGTCGGGTGGAGAGGGAGGTGGGAGGGGGGATCGGGATGGGGAATACGTGTAACTCTATGGCTGATTCGTGTCAATGTATGACAAAACCCACTGAAATGTTGTGAAGTAATTGGCCTCCAACTAATAAAATAAAATTAAAAAAAAAAAAAAAACTGAGCTATCCTAAAAATTAAAAAAAAAAGCTACCTCTTCTATGCAACATCTGTGTGTCTTCTGTCTGTCTTCTTCCTCGCTGACGCCACTCATCCCTTGGGTATTCCTGGTCCTGCTGGGGCTGGACCTCGGCAATTTTGCTCAATGCTTTGGATCCTAGTGGAAAAACATGCTGTTAATCCTACTTTTGCGAGGATTAAAACCATCGTAAAAACTGGAATTTGTTTAAATATTTTTGGTTTAAATATATCTTGTGTATATAATTACCCAGATTACTGTTGGGTATTAGATTGCTATGTTACAATATGTATGGCATACATGAGTTCCACTGTTATTGATATGATATGTGGTGGAGAGGTATTTGGTGGTGCAAGTGATTTAAATGATGTGTTCACAGTGTTTATATTCCTGTTATGTGGTTAATGGGTCTTGGATTCACGTTTGAAATATGACTCCCTTGTCTTTTGTGATGCAAGAGAAGTGCTGAAATTGAAGATGATGCAGGTTAAGTCTAGGGTTGAGGGTGTGAGTAGGGTGGGGGGGAGGGTGTGGGTTAGGTTAAGGGTGTGGATTAGGGTGTGGGTTACATTGTGGCTTAGGGGTTAGAAGTTAGGGGTGTGGGTGAGGGTGAGGGCTGAGGGGTGAAGGTGTCAGGTTAGGGTTGGGATGATGCGTTAGGGTTAGTGTGTCAGGTTAGGGTTAGGGGGTCGGGTTGGTGTTAGGTTCTGGGATAGGGTTACGGTGTTGGTTAGGGTTAGGGTGTCGTGTTGGGGTTAGGGTTAGGGCAAGGGCGAGGGCAATTTCGCCTGGGACCTTATGGAGGGGCCTCACAGTCAAAGGTAAAGGCAAAGTCACATCCACACTTCTGTTCCATCCCCTTTGCTCTATAGTAGAGCTCTAGTAAGCCTAGGCCTGGTAGGAAAACTCTTGGCTCCTGTGGGGACACATCCTGTGTGTGAATCTGCATACCAGACCTAGGGGCCACAGGGCGCCTGTTTTCTTCTGGAGAGGGGACCCTGAAGCGGTGTTGCCTGGCAACAGCTTGAAAATCCATTAAATTGCACTTTACGTACCTCTGACAAAGCTAGATTTGCTCCACCTTTTTGCCATTTGGAAGCAAACCTTCCATACCCTCTCCCCAAGTAGGCAATGGGCCTACTTTGAGTAGAAAGTCCCCTTGAGGAGCTGAGCCCAGGAAGGCACCCAGTCATGTCAAACACACTCCAGCTGCTTACTTCCTCATGGGCAGTATCACTATCAGCTAGGAATGTCTTTGCAAGGATTGAAAAGGGAAGGGGAGATACATGGCCCTGCCTCTGAAATTTCAGTCCTCTGAGCAGAACTGGAATTCAATTGTATCAGCGAAACTGTGCCTTCCAAAGAGGCTTGCAAACACACCCCGAGTGGCTGCCTCTTCTTCCCTGAAGAAGGCTCCCTTTCCCTGCATCCTGCGGACTCCCTGTCCCAGCCTCCTGGAAAAGCGCTTCTTGGAGTTCCTTCTTGGAGTTCCTTTCTTAGTTGCAGTTATCCCTCAACTTGGGGCCATAGGGAGTAGCCCCACACTCACAGGGGAAGGCAGACCCACCTCCACACATCTCTTCCATCCCCTTTGCTCTGTAGGACAATTCTAGTGAGCCTAGGTCTGTCAGAAAATTCTTGGCTTTGACGGGAACACACCCTGTGTGTGAACCTGCATACCCGACCTAGGGGCCACAGGGCGCCTGTTTTGCTCGAGTGGGCCTTGAAGCAGTACAGCCTAGTGAGAGCTTGAAAATCCATCCAATTGCTCCTTTCTTACCTCTGACACCTAGCTTTGTTCCACCCTTTGGCAGTGTGGAGGGAAGAGGGCCCAACCCCGTCCTCAAGCGGACATGGGGCCTACTTTGAGAGGAAAGGCCCCCTTGAGGAGCTGAGCCCATCAAGGCACCCAGTCATGTCAAATATACTCCCACTGCTTGCTTCTTCATGGGTAGTACCACTATCAGCTTGGAATGTCTTTGCAAGGATCACAAAGGGAAGGGGAGATACACGACCCTGCCTCTGGAACTTCGGTCCTCTGAGCAGACCTGAGTGCTCTAGGGAGCCTAGGGCTGTCAGGAAAATTCTTGGCTCCTACGGGGACACACCCCATATGTGAACCTGCATACCGGACCTCGGGGCCACAGTGTGTCTGCTTCTCTCGGTGTGCCTAAAGCGGTGCAGCCTAGCAACAGCTATTGAGCCTAGGTCTGTCTGGAACATTTTGGATCCTGTGGGGAAAACACCCTGTGCACACCCCTAGATACCGGGCCTAGGGGCCAAAATTCTCACATGTCTCCTGGGAAACCCTAACACAGTGTGACCTAGCAACTGCTTGAAAATCCATCCCATTGCTGTTTTCCTCCTTCTGATACAGCTAGCATTGCTCCTTGCTTTGGGATATCTCAAGCAAGGGGCGAGTCCATAACTGCTCTCCTGGGGCCCAATGGATGTGCAAGGTGCCCTCAACCAGGTGACCCCAGCATGCCACCTGGCCCCCTCAGACACACTCCCGCAGCCTTCTTCCTCATGGGAAGCACCTCTCTGACCCAGGAATGTGTTTGCAAGGCTCGGAATGTGCAGGGAGACACATGGCCCTGACTCTGGAATTGAGGTCCTTGGGGCAGGCCTGCAGGTCTGACATCTGAGAAGCAAAACACTTGCTGCAAATAGAGGCCTGAAAACACACTCTGTGTATGACTTTCCTTCCTCCAAGGAAGATAGCTTTCCCAGTCTCCTGCATGCTGAGTGTCACACAGCTGGAATGTGCTTGCGTGGACGTCATGATTCAGTGGCAATGGCCCCTGAGGCCCTGTGCCCAGGTAGGGCGCCCACACTCACAGGCAAATCAAAGCAACTTCCAAATGAGTCAGCTCTTCACATCTAGTGGCCAAAGTATTGGAGTTTCAGGTTCAATATTAGTCTTTCCAATGTATATTCAGACCTGATTTCCTTTAGGATGGAGTGGTTGGGTCCTCTTATAGTCTAAGCAAACTTCAAGCATCTTCTTCAGCACCACAGTGCAAAAGCATCAAATCTTTGGCTGTCAACTTTCTTTATAGTCCATCTTTCACATCCATACATGACATGGAAAAACCTTAGCCTTGACTAGACGGATCTTTGTTGGCAAAGCAATGTCTCAGCTTTTTAATATGCTGTCTAGTTTGGTTATCACTTTCCTTCCAAGTCGTAAGCATCTTTTAATTTCATGGCTGCAGTCACCATCTGCAATGATTTCCGAGCCCCGAAAAATAAAATCTGCCACTGTTTCCACTGTTTTCCCATCTATTTGCCAAGAAGTGATGAGACTGGATGCAATGATCTTAGTTGTCTGAACGCTGAGCATTAAGCTAACTATTTCACTCTCCTCTTTCTCTTTCATCAAGAGGCTCTTTAGTTCTTCACTTTCTGCCATCAGGGTGGTGTCATCTGCATATCTGAGGTTATTGATATTTCTCCCAGCAATCTTGATTCCAGTTTGTGCTTCATCCAGTGCAGCATTTCTCACGATGCCCTATATATAAGCAGATATAAGTTAAATAAGCAGGGTGCCAATATACAGCCTTGACATATTCCTTTTCCTATTTAGAACCAGTCTGTTGGTCCAGGTCCAGTTCTGTTTCTTCCTGACCTGCATATAGGTCTTTCAAGAGGCAGGTCAGGTGATCTGGTATTCCTATCTCTTTCAGAATTTTCCCCAGTTTATTGTGATACACACAGTCAAAGGCTTTGGCATAGTCAACAAAGCAGAAATAAGTGTTTTTCTGGAACTCTCTTGCTTTTTCAATTATCCAGTGGATTTTGGCAATTTGATCTCTGGTTCCTCTGCCTTTTCTAAATCCATCTTGAACATTTGGAATTTCACGGTTGACATATTGCTGAAGCCTGGCTTGGAGAATTTTGAGTGTTACTTTACTAGCATGTGAGATGAGTCCAGTTGTGTGACAGTTTGAACATTCTTTGTCATTGCCTTTCTTTGAGACTGGAATGAAAACTGAGCTAACAACCTAGATGTTTTCAATCGCATATGCTAAAAGAACTGCCTTTGCAGTTTCCAAGGGAAAAAAGTTTCATTTTAACCAATTTTCTCTGAAGTTCAAGGAATATCATGGACATCCTCCATCAAAAAGTCATCTTTCTTTTATGTAATCACAGTTTCATGCCTAAATTATAGACCAACTCATGCTCAAATTGACTCTGATATCAGGGGCAGATCAGCTAGCTGATAAAAAGCTTGGATTGTCCCTCTGGAGGAAAGTGAGACCTTGGTCCCAAGAGAAGAATCTGAGGGCTTAAGGGAATTTGCAGGAGTGGGGAAATCTTGGTCCATCCTACATGTACCGTACTTAAATAATGCTTATTTATTTTACGGAAGTAAAAAAAAAAAAAAAACACAGATGATAAAAACAAATATAAATCACTGAAAGGTAAATAAATTCATCATCTGTGATTGAAAGCTGCATTCTAAGAAAGCTGTGTTCTCTTAACCTAGAGAGTAGACTAAATTCCAGTCTGGTACCAGCTTACCAGATAACAAACAAAAAGCGTTGTTTATGGGTAAGCTCAGGAAAGTCTTTTCCATGTATCTTGAGGTAGCAGTATTTTTGCAAAGGCATCAGTGTGAAACCATGGAAGGCATGTTTAAAACCTGATTAGATAAAAATTGACAAAATAAAAATTGACAAAATTGACAAAATAAAAATTGACAAAAAAAGTGTCAAAATAGTCACTGCTGTGACTTGAAACACTTTAATATGATAACTAGAATTATAACTGACAGCATTTTACCAGGACATATCAGATTTTCATGGATGTCACATAGTTTCTAGGATACCTACAGTAGTAACTGAAGGAGTCTTTGGGCTTAGAAAAGAAAACAACAGTCTCAAAGGCCCTTGCTTGTATCATTTAACATTGGAGAAAACAAAATCGAACTTTAGGTCCCACCCTGAGGCTCCAGGCCGGTTATATCTATCTATTTTCCCATGCAGCGTAGTGCCTGCTGGAAGTCCAAGGGATTTATCCTGCCTGGTAATTTCACCAGCTGGGACTCCACAACCCTTAGTCTGGCCGGCTGACCCAGCCCTGCTTCCAGCACTTTGCAGGCCAGCAGGCCCTTGACCACCTGCTGGGACAGGAAAGGGAAGGGTCCACGAATTGCATCCTAGAAACTTAGTAGGGTGCATGTATTTAAAAACCTGGTGGCCACCCAGGCAGGAGAGAAGGGAGGAGGGCACCTTGCTGCCCTTTCATGGGGGAATCTGTGGCTGTCCTGCTGAGAGGGGGCCTTTCCATGGGGACCCTTTGTAATAAGTTTGGTGTTTTGGAACTGAATAATTAGAACGTGTAAAAATTTTAATTTATGTGGTGCTTTAATTAAAAAAAAAAAAAAAAAAAACAAGCAGCTCCAAGTTTTCTGCAAATTGAGGCCTCAAACTTGAAGGCCTATTTTCCTTCCACTGTGGCATTCTATGAAGAAATGTGCGTTTTTTAAAGAAAAGGGTCAGAAAAGTGAGGGAAACAGAAAAGTCAGAGGTGCCCCAGGAGTTTGGTGAAGGTCTTAGGAGGTCACTTGTAAATGCTGCTGGCCATCGGGAGGCAGTCTCTTGTGACCAATGGGCACAGAGCTCTGCAGGCTTGTCCTTTGCATGGATGTTCTTGTTTGTGGAAATCCAGCTCAGAGCCATCTCCTGACGTGTAAGAATTTCCCAGACTAGACCCTAGGCAAATCCCACAGGGCCAGGGACTCCTTTCTTCATTGTATTTGTCTGTTTGACTGAAAACCAGAAATGGCATATTTTTCTTTCAATCTGGTCTATCATCCAGGCCTTGGAGTAATATTTCCCCTCCCCCTCAATAGGCTTGGGTTCCGGTGATGAATTATAGTCAGTTGTCCATGATTTCGCAGATGAGGAAACTGAGAGTCGGAGAGGGTGGAGGACTGTCCAAGGGAGAATGGGATATCCTTCCAGGAACACTGGCTCCTGGGTTTTTAATGAGCTTCCTACCCAGCATGGTCATTAAGTGGCAAGGGTTGACATTGAGAATAAACTATTGGTGGAAATGAAAAAGGCTTTTTGAAAGAATGTGCCTACCAGCTGTGCATCTTATGGAGTATTTTCATTGTACTTCCCAGCCCTTGGAAAGTGCTGGGCACAGGGCAGATGCTTCATCATTTTTATTGAATAAGTTCAATGTCACACAATTGTATCTGTAGTGTCAGCAACACTATGAGGTATATTAGAACAGTGATGGTCCCAGTTGGTACCCACAAGGATATTTTTAAAAAATGAAACAAATCTCTCTGATCATCACCAAGGCTATCAGAGGTCTATTGCAGACTCCACACAAGGGAGGGTCTACCTCTTGGGACATCCCCACTTCAGCATCTCCCTAAACCAGCAATCTAGGACAGCTGAGTACACTTGAAGTTCCTTCCTTGACCTTGGGAGTTTTTTTGGAAGACAATTTTTTGACAGACAGGGGTGGGGCAAGGTTTTGGGATGTTTCAAGTGCAGTCCATTTATTGTGCACTCTATTTCTGTTTCTGTTCCCTGGAGGCTCAGTTGGTAAAGAGTCTGCCTGCAATGAGGGAGACCCGGGTTTAATCCCTGGGTCAGGGAAATCCCCTGGAGAAGGAAATGACAGCCCACTCCAGTATTCTTGCCTGAAGAATTCAATGGACTGAGGAGTCTGGTGGGCTACCAAGGGCTGGACATGGCTGAGTGATCAAACTCTTATTTCTATTATTATTTCACCAGCTCCACCTCAGATCATCAGGCATTAGATCCTAGAGGTTGGGGGCCCCTGCTTTAGTTCCCTCTTTCATCTTCTACACAGCTCCAGCATGCTTCCTCCTCCTCTTCCACCTGCAGAACTACCTGCTGGGCTTCTCTGAGTGTGATTAAGAGTTTCCTTCCCTCACTGTCTTTCCTCTGAGTCCCTTTTCCTAAATGGGTTTCCATGATCTCCTTTAGGCACTTTTTCCCCAGGTGGTGCTAGTGGTAAAGAACCTACCTGCCAATGCAGGAATCCTATCCCTGGGTTGGGAAGATCCCCTGGAGGAGGGCACCCAACCCACTCCAGTATTCTTGCCTGGAAAATTCCCATGGACAGAGGAGCCTGGTGGGCTCTGACAGTCAGACGTGATTGAAGCGACTTAGCACAGCATACCATAGGACCTTTGAACTGCAGACTCATGTGATTGTTTGGATTCTTTGGAGTCCCTTGTTATTCCACGTGTATGTTAGGGTCAGCTTGTATATTGCTTCCTAAAGGCCTGGAGAGGGTAATAGGCAGGAAGGCCAGGGGTCTCCAGACAGAGGGAATAGGCTGCAAGTGTCAGACGTTTTTTCATCTCTCAAGCAGCTGGAGGAACGAAACGAGTGCTACATTTTTTCCCCTTCTCAATACAAATTTAAGAGGTTTCTCTTAAAATTTTGTGTTGCTATGACGACTCCTGGCTCCACCTGAACTTAACTTTTCTCAAACCTTCAGCTAAGCAATGCATTTTGTCTTAAGGAAAGGTTTGTCTTAAGCTATGTTAATATACTACGTATTTCTGCTAGACTCTGTCTTCAGGTCGGTTCCCCCTAAAGGCTCAGAACCGACTTGACAAACCAATATGTTTTACTCATACCTGTTCTCCTAATCTATGTTAATGAAATGATATATTTGCTTGGAAATCTGCCTTTCTTCAAAATTCATGTCAATCATTCTATGGCCCGGGATGACTCACCTGCTGCCAATATTATCTCAATGCATGTTGTGGGTGAGGGGCCTGGTGTCATTCTCTGAGACATTGCCTTTCTTTCATTAGCAGACTGCTAGTGGCTGTATAACATCTGCCTAAAGACTAGCAGGGGGTACTCTTACTGCCCCCGTCTGATGTCTATGTCAGCAGCTTTCTCTATCTCTTTTATACTTTAATAAAACTTTATGACACAAAAGCTCTGAGCGATCAAGCTTTGTCAACTGGCCCTGGATTGAATTCTTCTCCTCTGGAGGCCAAAAATCCTGGCGCCTTTTGTGGTTCAGCAATGACCTTTCAGTCTTTTGTAATTCATATTGAATCTTCATTTCAGATTGAAGATGCATTCCATGGTATTGCCATCTTAAGTCTTTCCATCGCTATGGAATATCTGTGCATGTATTCAGGATATTTTTCAGCAATCGTGTATAATTTCCAATGTGCCAGTCTTGTCATCCTCATTACACCCATGGCAAAATATTTTATTAATGTTGACACTATCAAAAGGAAATTGTTTTTTTAAATTCCTTTTCAGATTATTATTTGCTAGTGTATACAGATAAAACTGTGTAATCATTCATTTTTATCAGCTTGGACAGCTTGATAGTTGTCTTTACTTTCTTTACTTCCTCATACTTTAAGATTATCCTAGCTTATATATTTACTGTCTCGCCCCTAGTCTCAATCGTTTATTCAAAGAATTTCTGTCCTTTTTTTTAAACACTGAATTATTTTTGACAATGCTGGGTCTTTGTAGCTAGATGCCTAGTTGTAGTGAGCAGAGGCTACCCTCTAGTTGACTTGCCATGGCTTCTCATTGCAGCGCTTTCTCTGGTTGCAGAACTTGGGCTCTGGAGCATGCAAGTACTTCAATAGTTGTACGGGGGCTTAGTTGCCCCTGGGCATGTGGAATCCTCTAGGACCAGGGGTTGAACCAGTGTTCCCTGCATTGGTAGGCAGATCCTTTACCACTGAGCCACCAGGGACATTTCCTGTTCTTTTTCATTATAGAGTGATATTTAAAACATACATGTAGGAGCTAAATATGCTCAGCTGACAATATTTGGAAATATATACATGTATTCCAGCTTATATATTCAGTTGAAGGTAATTTGTGATGATGTCTCCATGAATCTTGTAACCTTTCCTTTTGTTTATCCATAATTTACCATTCCAATGGTAAGATACCTGGCTTCCACCACTTGTCATGTATGGAATTCAGTGCTTGTCCCATGTGGTTACTGAAACAACTGTCAGACTGTCTTCCAAAGGGGGCTGTGCATGCATCCTACCAGTATCTTGAGTATGTTTCTGTAGGAGAGTTTACTATCAGTATACCCTCCGTGGCCAGGTGTCTATTTCAGTCTTTACCAGTTATGAATGGGCTTGTTTGCTCTAGTGTTCTTGGACAATTTGAGGACTCCTGTCTAGTTATGAGGGACACAGGAATCTCCTTGAGGCTTGGCAGGGCAATCAGCACACTTCTCGAGGTGAGGAGGGAGACCTAGGGTCCCTTTCCAGTTGCCATAGGGATATTGGGATTCCTACCAATTTTCAAGAGGAGTCAGGCATCATCAACTTTTGAATCATTGAATTCTGCATGCCTCTCGAGGTGTCAACGGGATGTGAGGCCTCCTGTCGATAAGAGGCGGGGACCTAGGACTTTCTCTATGCTCTCCATAGGGGATTCACACATCCCTTCATCCTGTGAGATGAAAGATGAGCCTGCATTCAAGCCACTGTAGGGAAATCGGACCTTCTTTCGAGTCAGGGCGTCTCAGGGTCAATTCCACTTGAGGTAGCAAACTCAGGGTCCCTCCCACATACTTACTGCTGAGAGACACCTCCTCTGGTTGTGCTTGTGGAATGGTGGCATACCTCTTGAGTGGAAGCCAGGGAATCAGCTCTCATTTCAAGATGATTTGGGGTACATGGAGCTTTCCTCGAGTTGCTGTGCTGAACTTGGTGTTCTTCTAGACTTGGGACAGTGTTCTCGGGGAATCTCTGCAGTTGCCTAAAGGAAGCCAACCCACTTGTCGTGTTTGATGCGGAACACGGGATGGCTCTGAAGCCAATGCAGTGGAATCGGGACTCATCTCGAGTTGATTTGGGATACACGAAGCTATTTCCCATTGCTGCAGTGACATCAGGGTCCCTCTGGACTTGAGACAGTGTTCTTGGGGACTCTCTGGAATTCCATCAAGCAAGTAATTGCTCCTTACGTATTTGATGGGGAACACGGAATTGCTCTGCATGCAATGCAGGGGAATCAAGCCTCATCTCGCGGCGAGAAGGCAGTCTCATGATTTCTCTCGAGTTGCGGCGCGAACCTGGGGTATATTCTCCAGGTACGGCGGGGATGGCCCTTCAAAACTCATGTTTGTTCAGCGACGTCAGGACTCCTGTCTAGTTACGAGGGACACCTCAGGAATCTCTTCGAGGCTTGGCAGGGCAATAGGGACGCTTCTCAATGTGAGGCGGGAGACCCAGGGTTCCTTTCCAGTTGCCACAGTGAGACTGGGATTCCTATCAATTTTCAAGAGGAGTCAGGCGTCATCACCTTTTGAAACATTGAATTCCGCCTACCTCCATGTCAAAGGGATGTGAGACCTCCTGGCGTGATGAGGCCAGGACTTAAGGCTTTCTCTAGGGTCTCCGTATTGGATTCAGACATCCCTTCATCTTGTGCAATGAAAGACGAACCTGCATTCAAGCCACTGCAGGGAAATCCGGCCTTCTTTCTTGTCAGGGCATTTGGACTCCATTCCACTTGAGGCAGCAAACTCAGGGTCCCTCCCCCATATCTATTGATGAGAGAAGCCTCCTCTTGGGGTGCTTGTGGAAAGTTGGCATACCTCTTAAGCTGAATCCTGGGAATCTGCTCTCATCTCGAGATGATTTGGGGTACATAGAGCTTTCCTCAAGTTGTTGTGCTGAACCTGGTGTTCCTCTAGACATGGGACGGTGTTTTCAGGGAATCTCTGGAGTTGCCTAAAGAAAGTGAAGCAACTTGTCTTGCTTGATGGGGAAAGCGGAATTTCTCTGGAGCTAATGTGGCAGAATCGGGCCTCATCTCCAGCTGATTTGGTGTACACGGAATTATTTCGCGTTGCTGCGGTGACCTCAGGGTC
The DNA here is from genome assembly GCF_963930625.1 of Muntiacus reevesi. Lineage (NCBI taxonomy): Eukaryota > Metazoa > Chordata > Mammalia > Artiodactyla > Cervidae > Muntiacus > Muntiacus reevesi. The sequence goes on from NW_027077913.1 coordinate 128,789, forward strand.
CCTCTAGGCTTGTGAGTGTGTTCTTGGGGACTCTCTGGAGTTCCATCAAGCAAGTCAAGGCTCCTACACATTTCATGGGGAAAACGGAATTGCTTTGCATGCAATGCAGAGGAATCTGGCCTCATATTGTGGCGAGGGGATGTCTCATGCTTTTTCGCGAGTTGCGCTGGGAACCTGGAGTATATTCTCGAGTTACAGCGGGGATGGCCCTTCAAAAGTCGTGTTTGTTCAGCGACGTCAGGACTCCTGTCTAGTTATGAGGGACACCTCAGGAATCTCTTCGAGGGTTGACACATCAATAGGGACGCTGCTAGAGGTGAGGCGGGAGACCCAGGGTCCCTTTCCAGTTGCCACAGGGATACTGGGATTCCTATCACTTTTCAAGAGGAGTCAGGCATCGTCACCTCTTGAAGCAATGAACTCTTGGTGCCTCTCTAGGTGTCAAAGGCATGTGAGGCCTCCTGTCGAGAGGAGGAGGGGAAATAGGGCTTTCTCTAGGGTCTCCACAAGGGATTCAGACATCCCGTTGTCTGGTGAGATGAAAGACAAGCCTCCATTCAAGCCACTGCAGGGAAATCAGGCCTTCTTTTGAGTCAGGGCATCTCGGTGTCCATTCCATTTGGCGCAGCAAACTCAGGGTCCAACTCACATACCTATTGCTGAGAGAAGCCTCCTCTAGAGGTGCTTGTGGAAAGTTGGCATACCACTTGAGTCAAAGCCAGGGAATCAGCTCTAATCTCGAGACGATTTGGGGTACATGGGGCTTTCTTCGAGGTGCTGTGTTGCAACTGGTGTTCCTCCAGACTTGGGACGGTGTTCTCGGGGAATCTCTGGAGTTGCCTAAAGGAAGTAAAGCCACTACTCCTGTTTGATGGGGAACCCGGGATGGCTCTGGAGCAAATGCAGGGGAATTGGGCCTCGGCTCGAGTTGATTTGCAGTATGGAGCTATTTCACATTGCTGCGGTGACACAAGGGTCCCTCTAGACTTGTGACAGTGTTCTTGGGGACTCTCTGGAATGCCATCAAGCAAGTCAAGATTCCTTATGTGTTTGATGGGAAACACGGAATTGCTCTGCAATGCAGAGCAATCAGGCCTCATCTTGCGGCCAGGGGGAAGTCTCATGGTTTATCTCAAGTTGCGGTGGGAACGTGGGGCATATTCTCGAGTTAAGGTGGGGATAGACTTTCAAAACTCCTGTTTGTTAAGCGACATCAGGACTCCTGTCTAGTTATGAGAGTCACCTCAGGAATCTCTTTGAGGCTTGGCAGGGCAATAGGGACGCTTCTTGAAGTGAGGCGGGAGACCCTGGGTCCAATTCCAGTTGCCACAGTGATATTGGGATCCCTATCACATTTCAAGAGGAGTCAGGCATCGTCACCTTCTAAGCATTGAACTCCGCGTGCCTCTCGAGGTGTCAAAGGGATGTGAGGCCTCCTGTCGAGATGAGGCGGGGACATAGGGTTTCCTCTAGGTCCTCCACAGGGGATTCAGACATCCCTTCATCTTGTGAGATGAAAGACGAGCCTCCATTCAAGCCACTGCAGGGAAATCTGGCCTTCTTTTGAGTCAGGTCATCTTGGTGTTCATTCCACTTCAGGAAGCAAACTCAGGGTCCAACTCACATACATATTGCTGAGAGAAGCCTCCTCTTGAGGTGCTTGCAGAAAGTTGGCATACCTCTTGAGTCGAAGCAGGGAAATCAGCTCTAAATCTCAAGACGATTTGGGGTACATGGGGCTTTCCTCGAGTTGCTGTGTTGCACCTGGTGTTCCTCTACACTTGGGACAGTGTTCTCGGGGAATCTCTGGAGTTGCTTAATGAAGTCATGCCACTTGTGTTTGATGGGGAACGCAGAATGACTCTGGAGCCAATGCAGGGGAATGGGGCAGCATCTCGAGTTGATTTGGGGTAGACGGAACTATTTCCCGTTTCTGCACTAACCTCACGGTCACTCTAGACTTGTTACAGTGTTCTTGGGTACTCTCTGGTGTCCCATCAAGCAAGTCAAGGTTCCTTACATGTTTGATGGGGAACACAGAATTGCTCTGCACGCAATGCAGAGGAACTGGGGCTCATCTCGTGGCAAGGGAGAAGTATCATGGTTTTTCTCGAGTTGCGGTGGGATCCTGGGGTATATTCTCGAGTTACGGTGGGGATGGCCCTTCAAAACTCGGATGTGTTCAGCTATGTCAGCACTCCTGTCTAGTTAAGAGGGACACCTCGGGAATCTCTTCGAGGCTTGGCAGGCAATAGGGACGCTTTTGGAGATGAGGCGGGAGACCCAAAATCCCTTTCCACTTGTGACATGGATATTGGGATTCCTATCACTTTTCAAGAGGAGTCAGGCATCGTCACCTCTTGAAGCAATGAACTCTTGGTGCCTCTCTAGGTATCAAAGTCATGTGAGGCCTCCTGTCGAGATGAGATGGGGAACTAGGGCTTTCTCTAGGGTCTCCACAGGGGATTCAGACATCCTTTCATCTGGTGAGATGAAAGACGAGCCTGCATTAAAGCCACTGCAGAGAAATCGGGCCTTCTTTTGAGTCAGGGCATCTCGGGGCCCATTCCACTTCAGGCAGCAAACTCAGGGTCCAACTTACATACCTATTGCTGAGAGAAGCCTCCTCTAGAGGTGCTTGTGAAAAGTTGGCATACCTCTTGAGTTGAAGCCAGGAAATCAACTCTAATCTCGAGACGATTTGGGGTACATGGCGCTTTCCTCGAGTTGCTGTGTTACGCTTGGTGTTCCTCTAGACTTATGACAGTGTTCTCGGGGATTCCCTGGAGTTGCCTAAAGGAAGTCAAGCGCCTTGTCGTGTTTGATGGGGAAACTGGGATGGCTCTGGAGCCAATGAAGGGGAATCGGGCCTCATCTCGAGTTGAAATGAGTGAATCACGTGTGAATCACGTGTGCATCAAGTGTGAATCACGTGTCCATCATGTGTGTGTCACGTGTGTGTCACGTGTGCATCACGTGTGCGTGACATGTCCATCACGTGTGAGTCACGTGTTCATCAGGTGTGTGTCACGTGTCCATGACGGGTGAATCACGTGTTCATCACATGTGCGTCACTTGTGTGTCACGTGTGCATCACGTGTGTGCACGTGGGAATCACGTGTGCATCACGGGTGCGTCATGTGTGCATCACGTGTCCATCACGTGTGCGTCACTGGTGCATCACGTGTCCATCACATGTGCGTTACGTGTGCGTCACAAGTTCATCATGTGTGCGACATGTGTTCGTCACGTGTTCATCACGTGTGCATCACGTGTGCATCAAGATTGCGTCACGTGTGAATCACGTGTTCGTCACGTGTGCGTCACGTGTGTGTCATGTGTGCATCACGTATTCATCACCTATGGGTTATGTGTGCATCACGTGTTCATCACATGTGAGTCACATGTGTATCACACGTGAATCACGTGTGCATCACGTGTTCATGACATGTTCATCACATGTGCCTCACGTGTTGTTCACTTGTTCACAACGTCTGTGTGACGTGTGCATCATGTTTTCATCACGTGTGCATCACGTGTTCATCATGTGTGAGGCACGTGTTCATCACATGTGAGTCACGTGTTCTTCACGTGTGAATCATATGTCCATCACATGTGCATCACTTGTGCAACACGTGTTCGTCACGTGTGCGCCACGTGTGCGTCACCTGTGAATCACTTGTTCATCACGTATTCATCACGTGTGTGTTATGTGTGCATCACGTGTTCATCACATGTGTATCACGTGTGAATCACGTGTTCATCACGTGTGCCTCACTTGTGCACCACATGTTCATCACATGAGCATCACGTGTGCATCACGTGTTCATCACGTGGGCATCACGTGTGCACCTCATGTGCACCTTGTGTGCATCACGTGTGAATCAGGAAAAGAACTGAATGGGATAGACTAGAGATCTCTTCAAGAAAATTAGAGATACCAAGGGAACACTTCATGCAAAACTGGGTTTGATAAAAGATAGAAATGCTATGGACCTAGCAGAAGCATAAGCTATTAAGAAGATGTGGCAAGAATACACAGAAGTACTGTAGAAAATATATTCATGACCCAGATAATCACAACGGTGTGATCACTCACCTAGAGCGAGACATCCTGGAGTGTGAAGTCAAGTGGCAATTAGAAAGCATCGTAAGAACAAAGCTAGTGGAGTTGATGGAATTCCAGTTGAAGTATTTCAAATACTGAAAGATGATGCTGTGAAAGTGCTGCACTCATAATGCCTGCAAATTTGGAAATCTCAGCAGTGGCCACAGGCCTGGAAATGGTCAGTTTTCATTCCAAATAGAAAGAAAGGTAATCCCAAAGAATGCTCAAAATACCACACAATTATGCTCATCTCACACGCTAGTAAAGTAATGCTCAAAATTCTCCAAGCCAGGCTTCAGCAATACGTGAACTGTGAACTTCCAGATGTTCAAGCTGGCTTTAGAAAAGGCAGAGGAACCAGAGATCAAACTGCCAACATCTGCTGGATCATTGAAAAAGCAAGAGAGTCCCAGAAAAAAAAATCTATTTCTGATTTATTGACTACACCAAAGCCTTTGACTGTGTGGATCACAATTAACTGTGGAAAATTCTGAAAGAGATGGGACTACCAGACCACCTGACCTGCCTCTTGAGAAACCTGTATGCAGGTCAGGAAGCAACAGTTAGAACTGGACATGGAACAACAGACTGGTTCCAAATAGGAAAAGGAGTACGTCAAGACTGTACGTTGTCACCCTGCTTATTTAACTTATATGCCGAGTACATCATGAGAAATGCTGGGCTGGAAGAAGCACAAGCTGGAATTAAGATTGCCAAGAGAAATATCAATAATCTCAGACATGCAGATGACACCACCCTTATGGCAGAAAGTGAAGAAGAACTAAGAAGCCTCTTGATGAAAGTGAAAGAGGAGAGTGAAAAAGTTGGCTTACAGCTCAACATTCAGAAAACTAAGATCATGGCAACAGGTCCCATCACTCCATGGGAAATCGATGGGGAAACAGTGGAAGCAGTGTAAGATGTTATCTTTTTGGGCTCCAAAATCACTGCAGATGGTGATTGCAGCCATGAAATTAAAAGAAAATTACTCCTTGGAAGGAAAGTTATGACCAACCTAGATAGCATAATAAAAAGCAGAGACACTACTTTGCCAACAAAGGTCCCTCTGTTCAAGGCTATGGTTTTTCCAGTGGTCATGTACAGATGTGAGAATTGGACTGTGAAGAAAGTTGAGCACCGAAGAGTTTATGCTTTTGAACTGTGGTGTTGGAGAGGACTCTTGAGAGTTCCTTGAACTGCAAGGGCATCCAACTAGTACATCCTAAAGGAGATCAGTCCAGGGTGTTCATTGGAACGACTGATTCTGAAGCTGAAACTCCCATAATTTGGCCACCTGGTGCGAAGAGCTGACTCATTGGAAAATACCCTGATGCTGTAAGGGATTGGGGACAGGAGGAAAAGGGGATGACAGAGGATGAGATGGCTGCATGGCATCACCGACTCGATGTACATGAGTTCGAGAAATCTCCGGGAGTTGGTGACTGACAGGGAGGCTTGGCGTGCTGTGATTCATGGGGTCCCAAAGAGTCAGACATGACTGAGCAACTGAACGGAACTGAACTGATATGAATAACTAATTAAAAGTAAAGTAAAGTTGCTCAGTCATGTCCAACTCTTTGTGGCCCCATGGACTGTAGCCTACCAGGTTCCTCTGTCCATGGGGTTTTCCAGGCAAATGTACTGGAGTGGGTGGCCATTTCCTTCTCCAGGAGATCTTCCTGACCCAGGGATCTAACCTGGGTCTCCAGCATTGCAGACAGATGCTTTACCATTTGAGCCATATAATTCCATTGCTAACACGTGCAAGGGGCTACTCTTTCTGCCCTCTTCTGATGCCTATGTCAGAAGATTTCTCTATCTCCTTTATACTTTAATACAACTTTATTACACAAAAGCTCTAAGCAATCAAGCCTCGTCTCTGGACCTGAATTGAATTCATCTCCTCTGGAGGCCAAGAATTCCAGTGTCTTTGCGTGGTTCAGCAATACCTTTCAAGATCATCCTGGAGATTCTGGCCATGTACCTCAGGAACATGGTCAGATAGGAGGTCACCCTTGAGACTGTGGGCTTTTGACCCAGGTGCAGGGTGTTGGAGTGGCGGGAATCCTGGATAATTTGCACATGTGACCCCAGGTAAAGGGTCTGGGAGGTAAGGTCACCTTGGAGACTGTGAATATGCTACCCAAGGTGCAGGGTGTGGGAAATAATGTCAGCCTGGAGAATGTAGACTTCTAGCACAAGGGATGAGTTCTTGACATTGGGGTCTCATGGGAGACTGGATGATTCCGCTCAGACAGTGTGTGGGGATGGGATTCACCCTGGAGACTGTAGATATGTGATCTCAGGTACAGGATTTCCGAGGGGGTCACCCTGGAGCCTGTGAATATGTGATTCCAGGTGCAGAGTCTGCAAGGGAGTCACCATGGAACCTGTGTTTGTGTGACTCCAGGTGAGGTCTACAAAGTTTTGACAAACAGGAGACTGTGGACATGTGACCCCTATTACAGGGTCTTGGAGGGGGGAACCTTTGTGGCCAGGGTCATGGGATGCAAGGTTATATGTCTGGGAGGTGGGGATACCCTGAGAGTATGGAAGTGTGACCCCAGGTACAGGTTCTGGGAGTTGGTGCCATCCTGAAAATGGTGGACATTTCACCCGAGGTATGGTTTCTGGGAGGTGGGGTCACCCTGAAGACTCTGGACATGTGACCCCAAATGCAGGGTCTGGGAGGTAGACTCACCATGGAAAAAGTGGACTTGTGACCCCAGATACAGGATCTTGAGGGTGGGGTCACCTGGAGGCTGTGGACTTGTGACACCAAGTACAGGTTATACAGGGGGCCACCTTCGAGACTGTGGACATGTGATCACAGGTGTATGGTATGGGAAGTTTGGTAACCTAGGAGATTGTGGATATATGACAGTAGGTACAGGGTCTCAGGTATGTCCCCATGGAAAGTGTGGACATGTGACCCCAGGTGCAGGTTTGGGTGGGGTCACCCTGGAGACTGTGGTCGTGTGACCCAAAGTTCAGGGTAGGAAAAGGGTTTCACCCTGTAGACTGTGGATCTATGACCACAGGTACAGGATCTGGTGGTAGTCACTGTGGCGATGATGGACGTATGAAACCTAGTACAAGTTCACGGAGGGGGTCACCCTCCAAGACTGTGTACATGTGACCCTCGTTTCAGGGTCTGGGTTGAGGTCACTCTGGAAACTATTTGCCGTGTGACTTAGATGCAGGGTTAGGGGACGCGTTTACTTTGAAGATTGTGGTCATGTGACCTCAAATGCACCATTTGGGAGGCAAATCATCTTGGAGACTGGATACGTGACCGTAGATCCAGGGTCTGAATGGGATTCCCCAAGGTGAGATTGTGAATATGTGACTCCAGGTGCAGGGCCTGCGAGGGAGTCACCTTGGAACCTGTGTTTGTGTGACTCCAGGTGGAGGGTCTGGGAAGTGACGACACTCTGGAGACTGTGAACATGTGACCCCATTACAGGGTCTTGGAGGGGGTAACCCTGGCATCCAAGATCATGGGACACCATGTTAAATGTCTTGGCGTGTGGTAACCGAGACTATGGAAGTGGGACCCCAGGTACAGGTTCTGGGAATTGGGGCCAACCTGAGTGACTGTGGATGTTTCACCCTAGGTACAGTTTCTGGGAGGTGGGGTCACCCTGGAGACTCTCGACAAGTGACCCCAAGTGCAGAGTCTGAGAGGGGTCTCACCCTGGAAACAGTGGACTTGTGACCCTAGGTACAGGGTCTTAACGGTAGAGTCATCCTGGAGTCTGTCGACTTGTGACACCAGGTACAGGTTTAGGAGGGGGATCACCCTGGATACTGTGGATGTGTGATCACAGGTGCATGGTATTGGAAGTGGGGAGTCCAGGAGACTGTATATATGACACTAGGTACAGGGTCTGGGGGATGACACCATGGAGAATATGGACTTGTGATCTCAGGTGCAGGTTCACAATGTTCAGGGTACAAAATGGGTCTCATCAGGCAGACTGTTGAACTGTGACCACAAGTTCAGGATCTGCTGGTGGTCACTGTGGCAATGGTGATCGTGTGAAATCTGGAACAAGTTCAGGGAAGAGGTCACCCGTGAGACAGTGGACATCACTCTGGAGACTGTGGATGTGTGAGTAAGGTGCAGGGTTAGGGGATGGGGTCACTTTGAAGATTGTGGACATATGACCCCAGATGCACTGATTGGGGAGGCAAGTCATCCTGGATAGTGGGCATTCGACCCTAGATGCAAGGTCTGACCTGGGTCCCCCAAGACACTAGGATATCTGAACCCAGGTACAGGGTCTAGGATGGGGGTGATCCAGGAAACTCTGTATATGTGACCTCAGGTACAGTGTCTGGGAGGTACGGGGTCACTCTGGGGACTGCAGGCATTTAATGGCAGGGAAATGGTCTGGAAGGGGTGTCACCCTGCATGATGTGGATATGTGAGCCCAGGTGCAGTGGGCAAAGTGGGGTTCACGCTGGAAACTGTTGACATGTGACTCCAGGTGCAGGGTATGGGAGGGCGAACATCCTGGAGATTGTGGATGTGTGTAAATAAGCACAGGGTCTGGCAGGGGAGGGTTACCCTGGAATCTGTGGCCAAGTCACCAAAGGTATAGGGCATGAGAGGTCGGGTCACACCGGATACTGAGAACATGTGACCCAAGTTACAGAGACCAGGAAGGGGGTCACCACGGAGCCTGTGAATCTGTTAGTACATGTGCAGAGTCTGTGAAATGACATCACACAAAAGTCTAGGGACATGGGATGCCAGGTGAACGGTCTGGGAGGGAGTCACCCTGGAGTCAGTTGACGTGTGACCCTGGGTACAGGCACTTGTGGGTGGGGAAAGCCTCGAGACTGTGGACATGTGATCCCAGTTACTAGCCCTTGAATGTGGGTAAATCCAGGAGACTCTGGACATGTGACCCCAGGTATAGGATGGGGAAGTTGGAGTCACCCTGGCGACTGTGCCAATGTAATCACATGTACAGAGTCTGGGGAGGCGTGTATTCCTGGCCAACATGTACATGTAACCCCAGGTAGAGGGTTAGAGATACGGGGTCACCCTGGAGACTGGGGCAATGTGACCAGAATTACAATATTCTGTGAGGTGTAGTCACCCTGGAGACTGCGGAGGTGTGAGACCTGGTGCATGATCTGGGAGGGGTTGCCACCCAGGAGACCATGGATGTGTGACCCTAGCTAGGTTCACGGGCTTGGAATTGGTGTCACCCTAGAACCAGTGGGTGTTTGAACCGAGTACAATTGTTTGACAGGTGGTGTTACCCTGGGCGCTGCGGACATATGAACCCAGGTGCAAGTTCTGGCAAGTGGGGTCACCCTGAGACTATCTACGTGTGACCCTAGGTACAGGGTTTGGGAGTTGGTGAATGTGCCCATGTGACACCATGTACAGTGTCTAGGAGGGTGTTCACCCTAGAGACTGTGGGTATGTGTCCCAAGGTAGAGTGTCTGGAGTGTGAGGCCATGCTAGAATCTGTGGACATGTGACACTGGGTGCTGGGGTCAATAGTCCAGCATCTGGAAGACTGTGGTTATGTGAGCCCTGGTACAGTGATTTGGATGAGTCACCTGTGAGACTGTGGATATGTGGCTCCAAGTGCAGGGTCTGAGGGAGTCATCCTGGAACCTCTGTTTGTGTGCCTGCAGGTGAAGGTTCTGGGAAGTGATGACATACAGGAGACTGTGGACATGTAAACCACATTACAGGGTCTTGGAGGGTGTAACCCTGTGGACCAGGGGCATGGAACAGCCTCAATGTCTATGGAAGAGTGACTCCAGGTACCGTTTCAGGGAGTTGGGACCATCCTGAAAACAGTAGACGTTTATCCCCAGGTAAAGTTTCTGGGAGGTGAGATCACACTGGAGACAGGAGTGTGACCCCAGGTATGGGATCTTGAGGGTGGGGCCATCCTGGTGGCTGTGGACTTGTGACACAAGGTACAGGAATGGGATCGGGGTCACCTTGCAGACTGAGCATGTGATCCCAGGTGCATGATATGGGAAGTGGGGTAACCCGGGAAACTGTGGATATATGACACTACGTATAGGGTCTGCGCAGATATACGACACTAGGTACTGGAGTGGGCAACCCACTCCAGTACTCTTGCTTGGAAAATCCCATGGATGGAGGAGCCTGGTAGGCTGCAGTCTATGGGGTCCCTAAGAGTCAGACATGACTGAGTGACTTCATTTTCCCTTTTCACTCTCATGCTTTGGAGAAGGAAATGGCAACCCACTCCAGTGTTCTTGCCTGGAGAATCTCAGGGATGGGGGAGCCTGGTGGGCTGCCATCTATGGGGTCGCAGAGTTGGACACGACTGGCATGACTTAGCAGCAGCAGCAACAGCAGCAGCAGTACAGGGCCTGGGGGATGTCACCATGGAGAGTATGGACATGTGACCCCAGGTGCAGGTTTGGCAGGGATGACCCTGGAGACTGGCTAGGTGAACCAAGGTTTAAGGTACAAAATGGTCTCACCCTGCAGACTGTGGACCCTGACCACAGGTACAGGATCTGGTGGTGGTCACTGTGGAGATGGTGCATGTGTGAAACCTGATAGAAGTTCAAGGAGGGGGTCAATATGGAGAAGGTGGAGGTGTGACCCTATGTGCAGGGTCTGGAGTGAGGTCATTCTGGAAACTGTGGCTGTGTGACTAAGGTTCAGGGTTAGGGACTGGGGTCACTTTGCAGAATGTGGACATGTGACTCCACATGCACCGTTTGGGTCATCCTGGAAACTGTGGACAAGTCACCAAAGTACAAGGTATGAGAGGTGGTGTCACACTGGAGACTGAGGACATGGGATCCAAATTACAGGGTCTGGGAAGGGGATCACCATGGAGACTGTGGATCTGTGACCACAGGTATAGGGTCTGGGAAGTGATATCACACAGGAGACTGTGGACATAGGATGCCAGGTGAAGGGTCTGGGAGGGAGTCACCCTGGAGTCTGTGGACGTATGACCCCAGGTAAAGGCTCTTGAGGGTGGGGAAAGCCTGGTGACTGCGACCTGTGACCCCAGGTACAGGGTTGGGAATATAGCATCGCCCTGGAGACTGTGCAAATGTGACCCCAGGTACAGGGTCTGGGGAGAGGTGTCATCCTGGACACCGTTGATATGTAACCTCAAGTACAGTGTCTGAGATATAGGGTCACCCTGGAGACTGAGGCCATGTGGCCAGAGGTACAATAGTCAGTGAGGTGGGTTCACCTTGGAGACTGTGGATGTGTAACCCCAGCTGCAGTGTCTGGGAGGAGTGTCAACCTGGAGACTGAGGACATGTGAGACCAGGTGCATGATCTGGGAGGGGTTGCGACCCAGAAGACTATGGATCTGTGTCCCCAATATCAGACTTTGGTGTGGATGTTACCATGGAGACTGTGGATGTTTGACACCAGGTGAAGGGACAGGGAAGGGCATCACCCTCGAGACCCTGGAGGTAGGATCCCAGGTTCAGAGTCTGGGAAGGGAGTTCTTCAGGAGTCTGTGGAAATGTTATGTCAGAAAAAGGGCCTGCAGTGGTTACCCTGGTGACTATGTACATGTGACACATAATACAAATACTGAGATTGGGGGTCATCCTGCAGACTGGAGAAATGTAACCACAGGTGCAGATTCTGAGGACGGGGTCACCTTGGAGACTGTTGACATGTGACATCAGGTGCTTCATCTTGGAGGTAGATCATTCTGGAGATTCTGGACATGTGACCCCAGGAACAGGGTCTGAGAGGGGGTCACCCTTGAGATTGTGGGCTTTTGACCCAGGTACAGCATGTTGGAAGGGTGGTAACCCTGGAGAATGTGCACATTTGACACCATGTACAGGCTCTGGGAGGTGAGTTCACCCTGCTGACTATGGCTATGTGACCCAAGGTGTGACTCTGGAGACTGTGGATATGTGATCCAAGGTGTGAGTCTGGAGACTATGGATATTTCTCACCCAAATCAGGTCTGGGGATGGGGATCACACTGGAGGCTGTAGATATGTGACCCCAGGTGCAGGGTCTGCAAGAGGTACACCCTGGAGCCTGTGGATATGTGACCCTGGGTGCAGGATCTGGGTGCTTGGGTCACCCTGGAGACTGTGGTCATGTGAGCCCCAGTGTGGGGTTTTGAATGAGTCACCCTGGAGACTGTGGATAAGTGACTCCAGGTGCAGGGTCTGCAAAGGAGTAACCTGGAAACTGTGATTGTGACTCTAGGTGAAGGGTCTGGGAAGTGACGACACACAGCAGACTGTGGACATGTGATCCCCATTACAGGGTCATGGAGAGGGTAACCTTGGCTAACAGGGACATGGGAAACCAGGTTCAATGTGTGGGAGGTGGGGTAACCCTTAGAATTTGGAAGTGTGACCCCAGCTACAGGTTCTGGGAATTGGGTCCATCCTTAAAACTGTGGATGCTTCACACCAGTAGCTTCGGGGAGGTGGGGTCACCCTGAAGACTCTGGACATGTGACCACAAGTTCAAGTTCTTGGAGGTGGACTCGACATGGAAATAGTGGACTTGTGACCCCAGGTACAGGATCTTGAGGGTAGGGTCATCCTGGAGACTGTGGATTCGTGACACCAGGTATAGATTTTGGAGGGTTCACACTGGAGACTCTGGATGTATGTTTCCTCTGCAGGAGAGCTCCAGTGAACCTAGGTCTGTCTGAAAAATTCTTGGATCATGTGGGGAAACACCCTGTGCGTTAATCTGGACACCCAGGTTCAAATTTGCATATTTTTCTCGGGTGGCCCTAAAGTGGTGTAACCTATCCACATCTTGAAAATCCGTCCAATTGCCATTTTCTTACTTTTGACAGAGCTAACTTTGTTCCACCCCTGGGGTTTCTGAAGCACATGGGCGGCTCGCAACTCCTATCTTTGGGCCTATTTACACTGGAGTGTCACCTTACAGAGGTGACCACAGTAAGGGACCCAGCACTCTGAAACATATTCCCACAGTCTGCTTCCTCAAGGGCAGTACCAGTATCACCTAGATATGTGTTTGAAAGGTGGGAAAATGCACCAAGACACAGGGCACAGGCTCTCGAATTTAGGTCCTCTGAGCAGAACTAGAGGGTTCATGTCTTAGGAGCTAAAGAGTTCCTGCAAGGGACAGGTTTGAAAACACACTCTCTGTGGGTGCCTTTCTTTCCTTGAAGAAATATGGGTTTGCCAGTATCCTGCGAACTGAGAGTCACACAGTGCTTGAAAAGTGCTCGCTTAGACATGAGTTTTCAATGGTAATTTCCACTTGGGGCTGTAGTCAAACAGAGGGGTTCCACACTCACTGGGAAAGACAAGGCAATATCTAAATGTCTGTTCCATCCCGTTTTCTCTGTAGGAGAACTCTAGTGAGCGTAAGTCTGTCTGGAAAATTCTTGGATCCTTTGGGGACACACCCTGTTTGTGAACCAGGATACCAGAATGAGGGGGCACAATTTGTGTTTCTCTCTGTGGACCTTAAAGCAATGTAGCCTAGCAACAGCTTGAAAATCCATCCACTTGCTCTTTTCTTGATTCTGAGAGAGCTAGATTTGCTCCTTCCTTTTTGATTTCTGAAGCAAGTGGGTGAATTTCAACTCCCAGCTGTGGGCCTTTTTACAGTGGAATGCCACCTCGCTGAAGTGAGTATAGTGAGGAACCTAGCCCTCTTGGACACACTCTCGCAGACTGCTTCCTCATGTGCAGTACTGGTATAACCTAGGAATGGCTTTGCAAGGCTTGGAAAGTGCAGGGAGAAACATGGCCTTGACTCTGGAATTTAGTTCCTCTGAGCACTACTGGAGGCCTCCCATCTGGGAAGCTAAACAGTTCCTGCAAGATAGAGGGTTGAGAATACACTCTCTTTTGATGCCTTTCTTTCCTTGAGGGAAGATATCTTTCCCTGCATTCTGTGAACTGAGAGTCACACACTGCTTGAAAAGTGCTTGCTTGGAGGTCATCTTTCAGGGGCACTTTCTCCTTGAGTCTGTGACAATAGGGAGGGGCAAACCAACTTCCAATGTCTGTTCCATCCCATTTTCCCAGCAGGAGAGGTCTAGTGAGCCTAGTTCTGTGGAAAATTCTTGGATCCTGCTGGGACACACCCTGTGTTTGAACCTGGATACCTGACCTACAGGGCACAATTCACATTTTTCTCTCAGGGGGCCCTAAAGTGGTTCGGCCTAGCAACAGCTTGAAAATCCGTCCAATTGCTCTTTTCTTACCTCTGACAGAGCTAGCTTTGCTCTACCTTTTGGGGTTTCTGAAGCAAGCGGGTGGCTCACACCTTGGAGCTTTGAGCCTGTCACTGGAATGTCACCTCACACAGTTGACCACAGTAAGGCACTCAGCCCTTTCAGACACACTCCTGCTGCCAGCTTTCTCATGGTCAGTACCGTTATGATCTAGGAATGTGTTTGTCAGACTCGGAAATTACAGGGAGACACACGGCCCTGACTCAGGAATATAGGTCCTCTCAGCAGACCTGCTGGTCTCATGTTTTAGAAGCTCAAAATTTCCTGCAAGATAGAGGTTTGAAAACACACTCTCTGTGGACGTCTTTCCTTCCTCAAAGGAAGATAGCTTTCTTCACATTCTGCGACCTGAGAGTCACACTCTGCTTGAAAAGTGCTTGCTTGCGAGTCTATTTTCAGTGGCAATATCTCCTTGAGGCTGTGACCATAAGTAGCGGCCCCACACTCACAGGGAAAGGCAAAGCAACATCCAAATGGCTGTTCCAACCAGTTTTCTCTGTAGAAGAACTCTGGGGAGCAAAGGTCTGTCTGGAAATTTCTTGAATCACGAGGGAACACATCCCGTGTGTGAACCTGAATAAAGGGCCTAGGGTGCACAATTTGTATTTCTCTCTCTGGAGCCATAAAGAGGTGTGGCTAGCAATTGCTTGAAAATCCACCCAATTACTTTTTTCTTACTTCTGACAGTGCAAACTTTAGTCCACCATTCAAGATTTCTGAAGCAAGTTGATGGCTCACAACTCCTGGTCACGTGCCGATTTGCCATGGAAAGTTACCTCATCTAGGTAAGCACAGTATGGTACTCAGCACCCTCAGACACACACCTGAAGCCTGTTTTCTCATGAGCAGACCTGGCGTTACTCAGAAATGTGTTTACAAAGCTCAGAAAATGCTCAAAAACACACTGCCCTTGCTCTGAAATTTAGGTCCTCTGTACCAACCTAGAGGTCTCATATCTTAGTATCTAGACAGTTCCTCATATAGAGAGCCTGTTTCCTCATGGGCAGTCCTGGTATGACCAAGAAATGTATTTACAAAGCTCAAAAAGTGCAGGAAAACACATTGCCCTGACTTTGGAATTGAGGTCCTCTGGGCAAATATGGAGAATTCACATCTTTGAAGCTAGACAGTTCCTAATAGACAGATTCTTGAAAACACACATTTCCTTCCTCAATGGAACATAGGTTTCCAGTATTCCATGTCCATAGAGTCACATACTGCTTGAAAACACTTGTTGGAAGTCCTTTTTCATTAGCAATTGCTCCTGATAGTGTGACCATAGGGAAGGCCACCAAACTCACAGGAAAAGGAAAAGCAACAACCAAAGGTCAGTTCCATCATGTTTTCTCTGTAGTGGAGATTCAGTGTGCCTAGGTCTGTCTGGGAAATTCTTGGATCCTGAGTGGACACATCCTAGGTGTGAACATGGACAGTGGACCTTGGTGGCAAAATTCACCTTTCTCTCTCAGTTGGCCAAAAACAGTAGAGCATAACAACTACCTGGAAATGCATTTAGCTGCTGGTTTCTTACTTCTGGCAGTGATCACTTGGTACACCCTTTGGGATTTCTGAAGCAAGTAAGCAGCTAGCAACTCGTAGCCGCTCGCCCAATTACAGTGGAATGCTACATCATCTTGGTAAGTGCAGCATGGCACCCAGCAATCTCAGAAATCTTCCTGCAGCCTGTTTTTTCTTAAGGGCACTTCTGGTATGACCTAGGAATGTGTTTACAATGCTCAGAAAGAGTTCAGTTCCGTTCAGACGCTCAGCTGTATTCGACTCTTTGGGACCCCATGAATCGAAGCACACCAGGCCTCCCTGTCCATCACCAACTCCCGGAGCTTACACAAACTCATGACCATCGAGTTGGTGATGACATCCAGCCATCTCATCCTCTGTCATCCTCTTCTCCTCCTGCCCCCAAGCCCTCCCAGCATCAGGGTCTTTTCCAATGAGTCAACTCTTCACATCAGGTGGCCAAAGTACTGGAGTTTCAGTTTCAGCATCAGTCTTTCCAATGAACACCCAGGACTGATCTCCTTTAGGATGGACTGGTTGGATGTCCTTGCAGTCCAAGGGACTCTCAAGAGTCTTCTCCAACACCACAGTTCAAAAGCATCAATTCTTCAGTGCTCAGCTTTCTTCACAGTCCAACTCGTACATCCATACATGACCACTGGATAAACCATAGCCTTGACCAGATGGAGCTTTGTTGGCAAAGAAATGTCTCCACTTTTTAATATGCTATCTAGGTTGGTCTTAACCCTTCCAAGAAGTAAGCATCTTCTAATTTCATGGCTGCAATCACCATCTGCAGTGATTTTGGAGCCCCCCAAAATAAAGTATGACACTGTTTCTACTGTTTCCCAATCTCTTTCTCATGAAGTGATGGGACCAGATGCCATGATCTTAGTTTTCTGAATATTGAGCTGTAAGCCAACTTTTTCACTCTCCTCTTTCACTTTCATCAAGAGGTTTTTTAGTTCCTCTTCACTTTCTGCCATAAGGGTGGTATCATATGCATATCTGAGGTTACTGATGTTTTTCCTGGCAGTCTTGATTCCAGCTTGTGCTTCTTCCAACCCAGTGTTTCTCATGATGTACTCGGCATATAAGTTAAATAAGCAGGGAGACAATATACAGCCTTGACATACTCCTTTTCCTATTTGGAACCAATCTGTTGTTCCATGTCCAGTTCTAACTGTTGCTTCCTGACTTGCACATAGGTTTCTCAAGAGACAGGTCAGGTGGTCTGGTAGTCCCATCTCTTTCAGAATTTTCCACAGTTTATTGTGATACACACAATCAAAGGCTTTGGCGTAGTCAATATAGCAGAAATATATGTTTTCTGGGACTCTCTTGCTTTTTCAATGATCCAGCAGATGTTGGCAGTTTGATCTCTGGTTCCTCTGCCTTTTCTAAAACCAGCTTGAACATCTGGAAGTTCACGGCTCATGTATTGCTGAAGCCTGGCTTGGAGAATTTTGAGCATTACTTTACTAGCGTGTGAGATGAGTGCAATTGTGCAGTAGTTTGAGCATTCTTTGTTATTGCCTTTCTTTGGAATTGGAATGAAAACTGATCTTTTCCAGTCATGTGGCCACTGCTGAGTTTTCCAAATTTGCTGACCTATTGAGTACAGCACTTTCACAGCATCATCTTTTAGGATTTGAAATAGCTTAACTGGAATTCCATCACCTCCACTAGTTTTGTTTGTAGTGATGCTTTCTAAGGCCCACTTGACCTCACATTCCAGGATATCTGGCTCTAGGTGACTGATCATGCCATCATAATTATCTGGGTTATGAAGATCTTTTTTTGTACAGTTGTTCTGTGTATTCTTGCCACCTCTTCTTAACAGCTTCTGCTTCTGTTAGATGCATAGCATTTCTGTCCTTTATTGAACCCAATCTTCGCATGGAATGTTCCTTTGGTATCTCTAATTTTCTTGAAGAGATCTCTAGTCTTTCCCATTCTGTTGTTATTCTCCATTTCTTTGCATTGATCAGAGTAAGGCTTTCTTATCTCTCCTTGCTATTCTTTGGAACTCGGCATTCAAATGGTGCAGGCTGTGACGGACCATGCAGAAGCATGGCCATGAGGAGCTATCTCTCGCCCAAGGTCAGAGGTAGTGGCTGAGGGGAGCCACCCCATGTCCGAGACCAGGGGCAGCGGCCGAGAGGAGCTACCTCATGCCTGAGGTCAGGGGAGGTGGCTGAGATGAGCTACCCCATGCCCAAGGTCAGGGGCTGTGGCCAAGAGAAGCAATCCCACGTCCACAGAGCAGCAGCTGCACGGGTGCAGGAGGACCGAGAGGAGCTACTCCACATTCAAGGTCAGGAGGGGCGGCCTGAGGAGATACCCATTGTCCAAGGTAAGGAGGAGTGGCTGTGCTTTGCTGGAGCAGCTGTAAAGAGATACCCCACATCCAAGGTAAGAGAAACTCAAATAAGATGGTAGGTGTTGTGAGAGGGCATCAAAGGGCAGACACTGAAATCATAATCACAGAAAACTAGCCAATCTGATCACATGGACCATAACCTTGTCTAACTCAATGAAACTAAGCCATGACGTGTGGAGCCACCCAAAACGGACGGGTCATGGTGGACAGGTCTGACAGAATGTAATCCACTGGAGAAGGGAATGGCATACCACTTCAGTATTCTTGCCTTGAGGACCCCATGAACAGTATGAAAAGGCAAAATGATAGGATACTGAAAGAGGAACTCCCCAGGTCGGTAGGTGTCCAATATCCTACTGGAGTTCAGTGGAGAAATAACTCCAGAAAGAATGAAGGGATGGAGCCAAAGCAAAAACAATACCCAGTTGTGGATGTGACTGGTGATAGAAGCAAGGTCCAATGCTGTAAAGAGCAATATCGCATAGGAACCAGGAATGTTAGGTCCTTGAATCAAGGCAAATTGGAAGTGGTCAAACAGGATGTGGCAAGAGTGAATGTCGACATTCTAGGAATCAGCAAATTATAATGGACAGGAATGGGTGAATTTAACTCAGATGACCATTATATCTACTACTGTGGGCAGGAACCGCTTAAAAGAAATGGAGTAGCCATCATGGTCAACAATCGAGTCCAAAATATGGTACTTGGATGCAATCTCAGAAAGTGTAGGGAAATACAATGCTCTGACTCTGGAATTTGGGTCCTCAGGGCAAACCTGGAAGTCTCACATCTTTGAGTCTATACAGTTTGTGATACACAGAGGCCTGATAAAACACTCTCTGTTGATGCCTTACCTTCCTGGATGGAACATAATTTTCCCAGCTTTTTGTGTGCTCAGAGTCACAAACTGCTTGAAAAGGCTTGCTAGAAGTAATTTTTCAGTAGCAACTTCCCCTGATGTTGTGACCTTAGGGAAGACCGCCACACCCACAGGAAAAGGCAAAGGATCATCCAGACGTCTGCTCAATCACGTTTTCTTGATAGGAGCAATCCATTCAACCTAACTGTCTAGAATGCTCATGGATACTGTTCCTACACACCCTATGTTTGAACCTGGATACTGGACCTTGGCAGCAAAATTTCCATTGTTTTCTCAGTTGGCCCTAAAACGGTTAAACCTAGTTACTGCCTGAAAATGCATCTAATTGCTGTTTTCTTACTTCTGACAGTGATAGTGTTGGTGCACCCTTTGGGATTTATGAATCAAGCAGGAGGCTCTCCACTCCAAGCCACTGGCCCCTTTCCAGGGAGATGTCATCTCATCTAGGTTAGCACAATATGTCACCCAGCACGCTGAGACACACTCTTGCAGCATGAATTTTATGGTCAGATCTGGTTTGACCTAGGAATGTGTTTACAAATCTCAGAAAGTGGTGGGAAACACACTGCCCTGACTCTGGTATTTAGGTCCTCTGGGAAACTTGGAGGACTCACATGTTTGAATCTAGACAGTTCATGACAGGTAGAGGCCTGATAACATATTCTCTCGAGATGCCTTTCCTTCCTCAAAGGAATATAGCTTTCTCAACATTCTGTGTGCTGAGTGTCACACACTCCTTGAAAACGCTTGTTGGAGGTCATTTTTCATTAGCAATTTCCCCTGGAGGTGTGACTGTAGGGAAGGCGCCACACTCACAGGTAAGTTCAAAAGCACTTCCAAACATCTGTTCAATCACGTTTTCTTGGTGGGGCCATTCATCAATGTAAGTCTATTTAGAAAATCCGTGGACACTGCGGGGAAACACCTATGTTTGAATCTGGATACCAGACGTTGGTGTTAAAATATGCATTTTTCTCTCACTTGGCCCTAAAAGAGTGCCGCCGAGCAACTGCTTGAAATTCCATCTGAATGTTGTTTTCTTCCTTCTGACAATGCTAGCTTTGGTTCACCCTTTGGGATTTTTGAAGCATGTGAATGACTTGCAACTCCTAGCTGCAGGCCCATTTCCAGTGGAATGACACCTCATCTATGTGACCACAGTATTTCACCCAGCACAGTCTGATACACTCCCTCAGCATCCTTCCTTAGGAGCAGACCTGGTATGCCCTAGGAATGCATTTAGAAGTCTCAGAAAGTGCAGCAAGACACACTGTCCTGACTCTGGAACTTAGGTCCTTTAATCAGGCCTGAGCTCTCACATCTTAGAAGCTGAACAGTTCCTGCTATAAAAAACACACTCTGTTGATGCCTTTCCTTCATTGAAGGAACATAACTTTCCCAATGTACTGTGTGCTGAGAGTCACACACTGCTTGAAAACATTTGCTTGGAGTTCATTTTTCAGTGGCAATTTCCCCAGAGACTGTGACAGTAGGGAAGCGCCCACAATCACAAGACAAGCAAGCATCCAAATACCTGTTCCATCACGTTTTCTCTGTTAGAGAGGTCCAGTGAACCCAGGTCTATCTGGAAAAGTTTGGATCCTGTGGGGTCACATCCTGAGTGTGAACCTGAATACAGGACAAAATTCACCTTTTTCTCTCAGTTGGCACTAAAATGGTTTGGCATAGCCACTGCTTAAATATCCATCCAGTACTTGTTTTCTTATTTCTGACAGTGACAGATATGGTTCACCCATGTAATTTCTGAAGCAAGCAGTCTGCTTGCCACTTCTATCTGGTGGTCCCTTTCCTGTGAAATGTCACATAATATAGGTAGCACCACATGGCACCCAGCTCTCTCAGACACACTCTGACAGCCTGTTTCCTCCTTGGCAGTCCTGGTATGACCTAGGAATGTATTTACAAGGCTCAGAGATTGTATGGAAACATATCCCCTGACTCGGGATGTTAGGTCATCTGGGCAAGACTGGAGGTCTCACGTCTTACAATCTAGACAGTTCCTAATAGATAGAGGCCTGGAAACACACTCTCTGGTGACGCCTTTCCTTACTCAAAGGGCCATTGCTTTCCCAACATTTTAGGGTCAACCTAGAGGAAAATGCGAAATTTGCCACCAAGGTCCATTACCCAGGTTCACACGCAGGATGTGTCCCCACAGCACTGAAGAATTTTCAAGACAGACCTAGGCTAACCCTAAACCTAACCCTAACCCTAGGATCTCTCCTACAGAGAAACATGATAGAACAGACGTTTGGATGATGTTTTGCCTTTTCCTGTGAGTGTGGTGGACTTCCCTATGGTCAAACCATCAAGGGAAATTGCTACTGAAAAACAACTTCCAGGCAAGCATTTTCAAGCAGTATGTGACTCTCAGCACACAGAATGCTGGGAAAGCTACGTTCATTTGAGGAAGGAAAGGCATCAATAGAGAGTGTGTTTTCAGGCCTCTATCCATCAGGATCTGTCTATATTCTAAGATGTGAGATCTCCAGGCTTGTCCAGAGGACCCATCTTCCAGAGTCTGGGCAGTGTTTCCCTGCAAATTTTGAGCCTTGTAAGCACATTCCAAGATCACTCAGGAATGTCCATGATGAAACAGGCGATGGAAGAGTGTCCGTGTGTGCTGTGTGTCATTCTGCCCTTACCAAATGAACTGACATTCCACTGGAAATGGGCCAGGGACTAGGAGTTATGAACCGCCTGTTGCTTCAGAAATCCAGAAAGCTGGAACAAAGCTATCATTGTCAGAAGTAAGAAAACAGATATTAAATGAACTTTCAAGCAGTTGTTAGGCCACAACGTTTTAAGCCCAATGGAGAGGATAATGCAAATTTTGCCACCAAGATCTGCTATCAAGATTCACATTCATGATGTGTCCCTGCAGTATCCAAGAATTTTCCAGATAGGACTAGGCTCACTATATCTCACCTACAGAGCAAACGTGATGGAACAGACATTTGAATGTGGTTCCCTTTTACTGTGTTTGTGGGGCTTTCCCTCCAGTCACATCTTCAGGGGAAATTCTTAGTGATAAATGACCTCCAAGCAAGTGTGTGACACTCAGGAAGCAGAATGTTGGGAAAACAATGTTCCTTCAAGGAAAGACAGGCATCAGCAGAGAATGAATTTTCAGTCCTTTATCTATCAAGAATTGTCTAGATTTCTAAGATGTGAGACCTCCAGTCTTACCCTGAGGACCTAACTTGCAGAGTCAGGGCAGTGTGTTTCTCTGCACTAACCCAGGCTTTTAACCACCTTCCTACATCATCCCAGAACTGCCCATGAGGAAACAGGCTGCAGGAATGTGTTCAGACTGCAGGGTGCCATGCTGTTGTTACCCAGGTGAGGTGACATTCCATTGCAAATAGGCCATCAGCAGCACTTGCGAGCTGCCTTCTTGCTTCTGAAATCCCAAAGGTGGGTCAAAAGTGACCACTGTTAGAAATTAAAAAAAAAAAAAGCAATTGTATGGATTTTCTAGCAGTTGCAAATTTGACCATCAAGTTCCGGTATTCACTGTCAGACTCAGGAGGTGTCTCTGCTGTATCTACCCATATTTCACAAAGACCTAGGCTCACTGGCTGCTCTGATAGAGAAAATGTGATGGAACAGATGTTTGGATCTTGGATTGCCTTACCCTGTGAGTGTAGAGGACATCCTTACTGTCACAACATCACAAGAAATTGCTACTGAAAAATGACCTGCAAGCAAACGGTTTCAAGCAATGTGTGACTCTCAGTTCACAGAATACTGGGAAAGTACTGTTTCTTCGAGGAAGGAAGGGTATCAACAGAGAGTGTGTTTTCAGGCCTCTATCTATGAAGAACTGTCTTGATTCTAACAAGAGCCCTCCAGCCTTCCCAGAGAACGGAACTTCCAGAGTCAGGGCAGTGTCTTCCTTGCCCTTTTAATGCTCTGTAAACATATTCCTAGGTCACACTGGGACTGTCCATGAGGACACAGACTGTGGGCGTGTGTCTGAGTATACAGAAGGGCCATTATGTGCTTACTTAGATAAAGTGACATTCCACTGGAAATAGGCCCATGACTAGGAGTGGTGATCTCCTTGCTTGCTTCAGAAATCCCAAAGGGTGAACCAAAGTTATTGCTCTTCAAAGTAAGAAAACAGCAATTAGATGGATTTTCAAGCAGGTGCCAGGCCACACAGTTTTAGGACAAACCGAAAGAGAAATGTGAATTGTGCCACCAGTTCCAGTATCCAGGTTCACACTTAGGATGTGGTCCTGCAGTATACACGATTTTCCAGACAGACCTAGGCTCTCTGGATCACTCCTAGAGACAAAATGTGATGCAACAGAAGTTTGGATGTTGGTTTGCCTTTTCCAGTGAGTGTGGGGGCCTTCCCTAAGGTTACACTGTCAGAGGAAGTTTCTACTGAAAAATGACCTCCAAAGAGCGTTCTCAAGCAGTGTGTGATCCCCAGCACAGAGAATGCAGGGAAAAGTATGTTTCTTCAAGGAAGAAAAGGCATCAACAGAGAGTGTGTTATTAGGCCTATATCTATTAGTAACTGTCTAGAATCTAACATTGACCTCCAGGCTTGTCCAGGGGACCTAACTACCAGAGTCAAGGCACTATTTTTCCTACACCTTCCAAGCCTCCCAAAGACATCCTAGCTCATATAGGGATGGCCCATGAGGAAACAGACTGTAGGAGAGTGTCTGAGATTGTATGGTACCAATACTGTGCTTACCTAGATGAGATGACATTCCTCTGGGAATGGGCCAGAGGGTAGGAGTGGTGAGTCGCCTGCTTGATTCAGAAATCCCAAAGGATGGACCAAAGCTATCATTGTCAGAAGGAAGAAAACAGCAATTGGATGGATTTCCAAGCAGTTGCAAGGCCGTAGCATTTTCCCAAATCAAGAGAAAAAATATTATTTTTGCCCCAAAAATCCGGTATCCATGTCCAGACTCAGGATGTCTCCATGCAGTATCCACAAAGTTTCCAGACAGAACTAGTCTCAGTGGATCGATCCTACTGAGAAAATGTGATGGAACAGACGTTTGAATGCTAATTTGTCTTTCTCTAAAAATGGAGAGTGCGGCATCCCCATGGTCACACCATCAGGGGAAAGTGCTACTGAAAAATGACCTCCATGCCAGCATATTCAAGCCGTGTGTGTCTCTCTGCACACAAAATGTTTGGAAAGTTATGTTCCTTCAAGAAAAGAAATGCATCAACAGAGAGTGCTTTCAGCCCTCTATCTATCAGGAGCTGTCTACATTCTAAGTCGTGAGACCTTCAGTCTTTCCTAGGGATCCTAACACCCAGAGTCAGGGCAGTGTGTTTCCATGAACTTTTCAAGCCTTGTAAACACTTTCCAAGTATATACTGGGACTGCTCCTGAAGAAACAGGCTGCACGAGTGTATCCGAGTGTGTTGGGCAGCATACTGTGCTTACCTGCATGAGGTGCCAGTACAATGGAAATCAGTTAGTGGCTGGAGTGGTGAGCAACCTGCTTGCTTCAGAAATTCCAAAGGGTGGACAAATCTATCACTGTCAAAAGTAAGAAAACAGCAATTGGATGGATTTTCAAGGATTTGCTACACTGCACCATTTTAGAACCAATGTGGTCCCAAAATGAGTGTGGGAGATGAAAATGAGAATTTTGCCACCAAGTTCATATATACAAGTTCACACTCATGATGTGTCCCCACAATACCCACGAATTCTCCAGACAGACCTAGGCTCACTTGATCGCACCTAAAGACAAAATGTTATGGAGTACACGTTTGGATGTTGGTTTGCCTTTCCCAGTGAGTGTGGGAGCCTTCCCTACCATTGCACCTTCAGGGGAATTTTCTACTGACCAATGGCCTACAAGCAAGTGTTTTCAAGCACCGTGTGACTCTCAGCACACAGAATGTTGGGAAAGCTATGTTTCTTCGAGGACGGAAAGGCATCCATATGGAGTGTATTTTTAGGCCTCTATCTATCAGGAACTGTCTAGAACTCAAGGCATGAGACTTCAAGGCTTTCCCAGGGTCCTAACTTCCAGAGTTAGGGTACTGTGTTTCCCTGCACCTTCCAAGGCTTTAAACACATTCCTTATTCAAACTGGGCCTGCCCATGAGGAAACAGGATGCAGGAGTATGTCTGAGAGGGCTGGGTGCCATACAGTGCTTAACTAGATGAGGTGACATTACACTGGAAATGGGCCAGCAGATAGGAGTAGTGAGCCGCCTGCTTGCTTTAGAAACCTCAAAGGTTTGACCAATGTTATCACTGTCATTATTAGGAAGAGACCAATTGGATGAATCTTCAGGCAGTTGCTAAGCCTGCACTCTTTTAGATCCAACCGACAAAATTTGCTAATTTTGCCAACATATTCAAGGATGCAGATTCACACTCAGTATGTGTCCCTGTAGTATCCAAGAATTTTCCAGACAGGCAGAGGATCATTGGATCTCTCCTAAAGAGAAAACTTTATAGAATAGACATTTGGTTGGTTGTTTTCTTTTTCCTGTGAGTTTGGGGGTCTTCCCTACAGTAACACAGTCATGGGAAATTGTTACTGAAAAATCACCTTCAAGCAAGGATTTTCAACCAGTGTGTTACTCTCATCACACAGAAATCTGGGATAACTATGTTACTTAAATGCATGAAAGACATAAAAGTGGGTGTTTTTCAGGCATCTATCTGTCAGGAACTATCTAAAGTCTAAGATGTGAGAACTCCAGGTTTGCACACAGGGCCTAATTTCCAAAGTCATAGCCAGTATATTTCATTGCACTTTCAGAGCCTTATGAACACATTCCTGGCTCCTATTGGGTCTGATTCAGAGGAAACTGGCTGTGAAATTATCTAAGATTGCTGAGAGCCATACTGTTGTTACCTAGATTATTTGACATTTTAATGGAAATGATCCAGCTCGATGGGGTTGCAAGCCACCTGCTTGTGTCAGAAACCTGAAAGATTTGACCAAACCTATTGATGTCAGAAGTAGGAAAATATCAATTGGATGGATTTTCAGGCAGCTGCCAGCGCACATCCTGTTAGTGCCAAAAGAGAGACAATGCTAATTTTGCCAAGAAGGTCAAATATTCAGGTTCACAGTCAGTATGTTTCCCTTGCAGTATCCAAGAAATTTCCAGAGAGACCTGGGGCCATTGGATCCTTCTGACAGAGAAAAATTGATGGAAGAGACATTTTGATGTTTGCTTGCTTTTCCCTGTGAGTGTGGGAGCCTTCCCTAGTGTAACACACGTGAGGGGAAATTTTTACTTAAAAATGACTTCCAGGCAAGGGTTTCCACTTAGCGGGTTACTCTCAGCAAACAGAATGCTGGGACACCTGTGTTCACTCGCGGAATGAGGGGCAATGAATAGGGTGCTTTTCAGGCATCTCTCTATCCATGACTGCTGTCTGGATTCTAAGATGTGAGAAGACCATGCTTCCACAGATGCCCTCAATTCCAGAGACACAGCCAGTAAGTTTCCCTGAACTTTCCATGGTTCATGAGCACAGTACTCTATCTTACTGGGACACACCATGAGGAGAGAGTCTGGAGGAGTGTGTCTGACACAGCTGAGTGCCATACTGTTTCTAAGTAGTTTAATTGGCATTCCAATGGAAATGATCTTGCCACAAGGAGTTGCACGCTGCCTGCTTGCTTCAGCAATTCCAGTGTTTTGACCAAAGCTATTGCTGTCGTTAGTGGGAAAAGAGCAAGTGTACTGATTTTCAAGGAGTTGCTAAACCCCAGCCTACTGTGGCCAACACAGAGAAAATTCTAATTTGCCAACAAGGTCCAGAATCCAGGTTCACACTGAGCATGTGTCCAAGCACTATCCAAGAATTTTCCAGACAGACTTAGGATCACTGGATCCCTCCTACAGGGGACTTCACGGAACAGATGTTTTGACATTTGTTTACTTTTCTCTGTCAGTGTGGGGGCATTTCCCATGGTAACACAGGGGAGGGGAAATTGTTACTTCAAAATGACTTCCAGGCAAGAATTTCCAAGCAGTCTGTCACTCTCAGCAAACATAATGCTGTGACATCTGTGTTTCTTTGAGGAATGAAAGGCAAAAAATAAAAAGGAGTGTATTTCAGACATCTATCAGAAACTGTCTAGATTCTAAAATGTTAAAACTCCAGATTTGCACAGAGCACCTAATTTTCAGAGTCACAGCCAGTATGTTTGCTCACATTTCTGATACTAGCGAACCCATTCCTAGGTCATCCTGGGACTGTCTATGAAGAAACAGGCTGTAGGAGTGTGTCTGAGAGTGCTGAATGCCATCGAGTCTGGTTACCTAATGAGTTTACCTGCCATTGGAAATGATCCAGTGGCAAGGAATTGAAAGTCCCATGTTTGCTGCAGAAATCCAAGAGGTCTGACCAAAGATATTGCTGTCACAAGTAAGAAAACAGCAATTGGATGGATCTTCAGGCAGTTGCTAGTCTGCACCATTTTAGGACCACCTGAAAGAAAATGCTGATTTAGCCAACAAGGTCCAGGATCCAGCTTCACACTCAGTATGTGTCCATGCACTACCCAAGCATTTTCCAGACAGACCTAGGATCACTGGATCTCTCCTACAGAGAAAACCTGATGGAACAAACGTTTGGATGTTAGTTTGCTTTTTCTCTGTGAGTGTGGGACCGTCCTGACTGTAACACAGTCAGGGGAAGTTCTTACTGAAAAATGAAGCCCAAGCAAGCATTTTAGAGCAGTGAGTTACTCTCAGCACACAGAATGCTAGGAAATCCATGTTCCTTTGATGAAAGAAAAACATAAAAGTAGAGTGTTTTTCATGCATCTGTCTATCAGGAACTGTCTAGATTGTAAGATGTCAGAACTCCAGGTTTGCACAGAGACCCTAATTTCCAGTCATAGCCAGTGTATTTTCCTGCACTTTCTGAGCCTCTTGAACACATTCCTAGCTCATATTGGGTCTTTCCCTCAAGAAAAAGGCTTAGGAAATTATATCTAAATGTGTTGAGTGTCATAATGTTGTTACCTTGATTAGTTGACAATCTATTGGAAATGATCCTGCCACAAGGTGTTGCAAGCTGCCTGTTTGCATAGAAACAGAAATAATTTGACCAAACTCATTTATGTTGTAAATAGGAAATTGTCAATTGGATGGATTCTCAGGTAGCTGTCAGCCCACACCCTTTTAATGCCAACAGAGAGAAAAGGTGAGTTTTGCCAACAAGGTTCAATATCCAGTTTCACACTCAGTATGTGTCCCTGCAGTGTCCAAGACTTTTCCAAACAGATCTAGGATCACTAGATCTCTCCTGCAGAGAAAACTTGATGGAACTTTTACTCTGAAGCAGGGTCAGTCTTGTTGAGGTGACTCCTTCCCCAAGGCCACAACTGGGAGTCCTCACACCAAGGCCATAGAAGTGGGCCCCAGAACCAAGGTCACCTGTGAATCGGACTGGGCCCCCTTTGCAACTGTTGCCAAAAGCACCTGATCATCGCTAATGAGCTTCCTGACTCCCTACCAGGCAAGGATGCCCACTCCAGTAAACACCCTATGGTACCCCACCCAATCACCTAATATCAACCTTCCAGTAGGAATTTTCTTTGCCTTGAAACTGTAAAAATTGGCTCTTAACCCAGGAAATCAGTCAACTTTCCCTAGTCTGTCAGGTGGTTGGCCCCCTGAGCCCACAGTGCCCACTTTATCTCTGCTCTTTGTTCTCAATACAAACTCACTCCCTTCTGAAATGCTCTATGTCTGAACATTCTTTTCCAACTCGTACTCAGACGGCCTCAACAAGCCTCCCATCACCAGAGCCACTTTCCTAGATCACACTCACCACTTGCTTGTCCACTCCCAACTCAGAGCAGAAAGGCCCCCTCAGCCTGGTCCTTCCCTCTCACTTCCCGTGCCTGGTCGCCAGGGGCTCACACCGTCCCTGGGCAGGCTGTCTTCTGTGTCCTGCAGAGGCCTCTGTGGTGTCAGGTGAAGAAACAAGAGGCACCCATGAAACCTCCCACCCCAGCACAGCAACCAGTACCCACCTACTGAACTCTTCACTCTGGATGGGCCTGGGGGTGTTTCAGGGAACGTCCCCCAACATGTCCTTGTTCTCATCTAATTCCAGCACTGCCCACGTGAGAGTCACTAAGCTAATCTGTGATAACTGCACAGAGAGAATACTTGTTCACTCGCCCCTCCCAGGATACATGGTTCTTATGGGCAGGTGCCTCCCAGGATATGGGGCTCACCTGGGCAGGTATCCTGCAGGGCTCAGCACCCAGGAGCTGTTCACAGAGCCCTCACTGCAAAGAGCCCCCAGCTCCTCTGTTGGACAGATCTGACCTTGAGACCCTCAGAGGAGGACCTGAGGTAACATACAGCAGCTTCAGGATAGTTTTGTGACCTTGGGCTTCACTGGTTGCAGCCTCCTTCCAGCAGGTTTTCCAGAGGGTCCCATAGCACCTGGGCACTGAGTCTGTCTCCACCCACCACCCATCCTCTCCCTGACCCCTGGGTCCCTCTCATTAGAAGAAGGCCTTCCTGAAATCCTCTCCCACTTATAGGTCAGATAAGAAGATGAGAAAACAAGTCAGAGCAGCAGCCCCATATCCATCCTGACCCAAAGGACCCACACCTGTTCCTGGAACCCTGGCCAGGACAACGAGGCCCATTTTCTGAAACCACAAGCCCAGGTGGGCAGATTGGCTGACCTGACTGGCCTGCCCTTTGGATGTGTGCCTGGGTTGAGGTCTATATAAACCCCCTCAAGTGCCTGCAGCTGTACCTGATGCTGTCTTTCTGCTTAGATCTTGCAGGGTTGGCTTGATAAGAGAGAGTGAGGGCCCATAGTGTTTCGGGGGATTGGGTCTGTGTTGGGCTCTGCTGGACCTTCTGCAGGAGGTGCTAAGCTGTCACTTCCTAAGGATGGGCTGTGTCACCTGTTCCTGCTGTTGGAAATCTTCTCAGGCAGAAATGAGGAAGCAAGAAAACAGGCAATGGGAGCAGCACAGGAGGAGTAACTCAGGTAGGAAAGTGCAAAGCTTCCAGATCACCCAGGCCAGGACCATTCTGCCTGACCTACAGGAGCCACGTCAGTAAGCATGCTGTCGCTGGAGTGGCTCCACTTTTCTCCAGCCTGTGAGGTCTTTGCACATATTCAAGTGTTTTATCTATGAAGGGTGGATGAGGTTCAGGAATGGCTAGCCTGGGGGTCAGCCAGCATTTACTTAGAGATGACTCCGTGTAGTCTCCCAGCTTCCCACTGAGGTCCCTCCTTGGGAGGGGAGGGGGTGGGGTATGTGCAAGGGCTGCTGGCTGGCTACACATGAGTAAGTCCCCATCCCTGACCATCTTCAGAATTGCTCATCCCTGAAGCAAGTGCCCTAATTGGGCTTTCACCTGTGCAACTGGTGGCTTCTTAATTAGCAATGTGGCCATTGATATTAAATGTCCTCCATCAAGACTGAGATGTTACACCACATGTGCTGGTGTAAGAACCCGGGGAGGCGTGTGCACCCAGTACCCCTAGGCACAGGCTTCAGACTTGACCCCTCAACATTCTGGAGCCCAGCCACTGCTTTAGCATTTCTGAGGGTCCAGAGCTGATTTTAAGGGTTCTGTAATCCACCCTTCATCTGCTTTAATGAGACCCACATTTCTAGGATCCTACAGAGCAGGGTCTGTGTGGCTGCTCTGTGGCTTCTCTAACATGATCACATGCTGGGTGGTTTAAAACAACAGGAGTTCATCCTCTCTCAGTCCTGGAGACCAGACACCGGAAATCAAGGTGGCACAGGGCTGAGGTCCCTCCAGAGGCTCCAGGACAGGATCATTCCTGCCTTTTCCAACTTCAGGGGCTCCAGGGGTCCCTGGGCTTGTGGCCCCCTCCCTCCCATCTCTGCCTCTGCCTTTAAGAGGCTTCCCCTTTGTGTCCTCTTTCGTCTCTTTGAAGGAGTCTGTCAGTTGGATTGAAGGTCACCCTAACCCTAGATGACCTTACCTTGCTATCCTTAACTACATCTACAAAGACTCTTTTCCCAGATACGGCCCTGTTCTGGGGGGACACATCTTTGGTGGCCACCATTTACCCCATTCTCTCTCTGTCAAATAACCCTCATTTTAGGAGATCACCACATGCCCATAAAGACGGGCACAGAGAGCGGCCACACACATGGAGAGAATGAGGCCCTTGGAGTCACCTGGAACGGATGAAGACCTGGCTTCATCAGGTGAGGGCAATCACAGGGAGGAGAGGAGGATGGTCATGTTTAGGCTTCAAAAAGACCACGTTGGGGTGGGATGTGAGATGCACAATGGGGGCGGGGAGCTTCATCAGGGCCTGAGGGGGAGGTTAGGCTTGGGCCAGGGCCATGGGTATAGAGGGGACTTAGTGTGGGGGTTGGTCATACACCCAGAAGGAAGAGCTCACAGTCACTGGGGCACAAGGACCTGGGAACCTGGGAGGGCTTCATCTTTCTGAACCTGAAGAGGAAACGTTAAAATTTTACATCACCTCCTGCTCCTTCTGCCTCTGTAACTCAGCTTGCTCCTTGCAAAGTCTGGATCATGTAGGTCACGCAATCTCAGAAAGTGGGGACTTAGAATACTCGGAGCTGGAGCTTATCTCCCTTGTCCTTGCCCTGGCCCCTGCAAACCTTCTTGATCATGCCTATTCATGATAATGAAGAGCCCGCCCCCCTGACACTCTCCTCACCCCAGGGGGAACTCCCCACTCTGCTGGAGCACCTGGCTGTTGGTGGCCACTGACAGCACTCTGGTCTCCTCAGGACCCAGCTTCAGGATACTCTGAGGTTCAGGTCAGGCAGATGGAATCTGGTCTTCTCAGAACCCACTGGGGCTTCAGTTTGGGGGCATTGTGGGGTTTAGTTCAGGTTGATGGAATCTGGTCTCCTCAGGACCTGCTGGGTGTTCAGCTTTGGGACATTGTGGGGTTCAGTTCAGGCTGACAGGAGATGGGTCACCACAAGACCCATGTGGTTTCAGCTTTGGGGCATTGTGGGGTTCAATTCAGGCTGATAGAATTTGATCTCCTCAGGACCTTATGGGGGTTCAGCTTTGTGACATTGTGGGGTTCAGTTCAGGCTGACAGGAGATGGGTCACCACAGGATCCATTGTATTTTGGCTTTGGGGCATTATGGGGTTTAGTTTTGGCTGATGGAATCTAGTTTCCTCAGGACCCATGATCTCCTCAGAACCCATTGGTGCTTCAGCTTTGGGACATTGTGGGGTTCAGTTGAGTCTGACGGGAGTCTGGTTTCCTCAAGATTCCTGCAACGATGTGCTGCTGAAAGAAAAAGTGAGGGAAATTGGGAAGAAGCTTCTGTGTGTGGCTGTTGCTGAAAGTCTGTCTTAAGAGGACCCAAGACTGTTAGGGCTTGATGTGGAAAGTTGTGGGATTTTAGTCAGTTTTTGTCTGTAGTATAAGATGGTGTCCTATATTGTTCCTTGGTGTGTGGTTTCCATTTTTCCCAGCACGGTTTATTGAGGGGGGTGGGGGGGACTGTCCTTTCCCGCGTATATATTTTTAGTTCCTTTCTTGTAAATTAATTACCATGCACCTGTAGGTTTACTTCTGAGCTCTCTTGACTATTTCTGTGCCAATTCCACACGTCTTCTGGTGACTTTAGGTACATACTCTAGATTGAAGTCAGGGATAGACATGCCACCAGCCTGTTCTGCTTTCTCAGGATCCCTTTGGCTCTTCTGGTTCCTTTGTGGCTCCACACAGATGTAAAGATTGCTTTTGTTTCTGTGAAAAATGTCATTGAAATGTTGGCAGTGATTGCATGAATGTGTACGTTGCTTTGTTTAGAATGGATATTTTAATGGTATTTTCACCCATAAGCATGGGATATCTTTTTACTTGTATCCATTTAGTTTCTTTGATCATTGTCTTGTAGTTTTTAGCTTTCAGGTCTTTCAAGTCCTTGGTTAGATTTCTAGTTATGTGGGGGAGGGGATGCAATTGTAAAAGGAATTATTTTCTTAATTTCTCTTTCTGATAGTTCATTATTAGTGTAGAGAATCACAAATGATCTTGCAGTTCTGCTGACTTTCTTTTTTCTTTTTTTTTTTGGCCCCACAGCTCGACATGTTGGATCTTAGTTCTCTGACCGAGGATCAAACCTGTACCCCCTGCAGTGGAAGTGCAGTCTTAACTACTGGACTGCCAGGCAAGTCTGTGAATTTGCTTTTTAGTTCTGACAGTTGCTTTGGTGTAGTGTTATGTGGAAAACTAGAATTAAGACATCTAATAGTTTCAGTTCCATCTGGTCATCCACAGCACCCAGGGCATGGTGTCTACTAATATACTCTTCCTATGGTGCCTTTTAATACCATGTGGACTAGTACAAGGCAATTAGCATCAAACTACTTTAGCTGAATTTAGTTAGGTTAACTCTTGGCCTCTATTGCAATGTTCGATGTCATCTCTGATTTTCTGGCATGTGACTTACATGGCTGTATTGAAAAGTAACTTACTTTCTAGTAAAATTTCAAACGTGTCTGCTTTAAATAGTGGTACAAAGTTTTCTACATTCACACCAAATACCGCAATGTGTTTTACCCAAAACATGGTCACTTTCCCAGGGAACCAGCCCACAACCCCAAAATGGGGGATAATTATGGTTTCCACATTACAATCCTATCCATAGGACCAGTTCAACTTTCATCAGCTGCCCAAGCTTTGTGCAACTGTCTTTCTTCATTCTAATGCAGTTTTCTTTTTCTGGAGCCATCACTGGGGCTTTCCCTCATGTTAAAAACCTTCATGGATTTAAAGTGACAAGATGACTATGATCTGGGTGGCTTTTCAGTGTGGTTTCTTTCACTGAGAATGTTTTTAGTGCTTTTCCATGTTGTGCCATGTGTCATTTTTTTCACTGTGCTTACAAACATATAACAACATTTATTATTTGAGTCATTTGAAGTATGAACTTCTATAGCATTAACTGCACTCTCATTGTAAAAATTTCCCCACCATTCATCTCCAGAATCTTTCCCTTTTCCTGAAGTGACACTGTAACCATTAAATACTCATAACCCCCAATCCCTGGCCATCTTACTCTACTTGGAATTTGTCTTATATGGATATCTCATACTAGTGGAATCATAGAACATTTTTCCTTTTGTGTCAGGCTTGTTTCACTTCACCTAATGACTTGAAGTTTCATCTACATTATAGCATGTATGAGTTATCTTGTTTTTAAAGGTTGAATCAGATCCCACTGTGTATATACTACATCGTGCTTATCCAGTCATCTGTTGAACACTTGTGCTGCTGCCACCTTTTGGTTACTATGAATAATGCTGCTATGAATATGGGGTTTGAATATCTGTTTCAGTATTTGGTTTTAAATATCTTGAGTGTATAACCTGGACCGGAATTGATGGATTCTGTGTTAACTCTGTGTTTAAGTTTTTGTAAAGCCCCCTACTATTTTCTGAAGCTGTGGCATTATTTTACTATATTCCTTTATATGGCAGAGTAATGCATCTCATGGATGGAACTGCCCTATTTGCTCTTCCATTCACTTGTTGGTGGACATTTTCATTGTTTTTAACTTGGATTATCAAGAACACTGCTGCTGTAAATATTGGTGTACAAGTATATATTTGAGCACCTCTTTTAAATTCTTTGGATGTATATCTAGGAGTGGAGTTACCAAAACATATGATATTTCAGTTCAGTCACTCACTCATGTCCGGCTCTTTGTGACCCCGTGGACTGCAGCCCACCAGGCTCCCCTATCCATCACCAACTCCCAGAGCTTGCTCAAACTCATGTCTATCGAGTTGGTGATGCCATCAACCATCTCATCCTCTGTTATCCCCTTCTGCTCCTGCCTTCAATCTTTCCCAGCATCAGGGTCTTTTCCAATGAGTCAGTTCTTCACATTAGGTGGCCAAAGTATTGCAGTTTCAGCTTCAGCATCAGTCCTTCCAATGAATAGTCAGGGTTGATTTCCCTTAGGATTGACTTGTTGGATCTCCTTGCAGTCCAAGTGATGCTCAAGAGTCTTCTCCAACACCACAGTTCCAAAGCATCACTTCTTCGGTGCTCAGTTTTCTTTGTAGTCCAGCTGTAACGTCTATACATGACTATTGGAACAACCATAGCTTTGAGTACATGGACCTTTGTTGGTAATGTCTCTGCTTTTTAATATGCTGTCTAGGTTGGTCATAACTTTTATTCCAAGGAGCAGGTGTCTTTTAATTTCATGGCTGCAGTCACCATCTTCAGTGATTTTTGAGGCCCCCCCCCCACAATAAATTCTGTCACCATTTCCATTGTTTTCCTATCTATTTGCCATGAAGTGATGGGGCCAGATGCCATGATCTTAGTTTTCTGAATACTGATTTTTAAGCCAACTTTTTCACTCTCCTCTTTCACTTTCATCAAGAGACTCTTTAGTTCTTCTTTGCTTTCTGCCATAAGAGTGGTGTCCTCTGTGTATCTGAAATTATTGATATTTCTCCTGGCAATTTTGATTCCAGATTGTGCCTCATCCAGACCCGAGATTTCACATGATATACTCTGCATATAAGTTAAATAAGCAGGGTGCTGTACTCCTTTCCTGATTTGGAACCAGTCCATTGTTCCATGTCTAGTTCTAATTGTTGCTTCTTCACCTGCATACAGATTTCTCAGGAGGCAGGTAAGGCAGTCTGGTATTCCCATACCTTTCAGAATTTTCCACAGTTTGTGGTGATCTGCAGAGTCAAAGGCTTTGGCATTGTTAACAAAGCAGAAGTAAATATTTTTCTGGATGTTTTTCTCTCTTGCTCTTTCAGTGATGCAACGGGTGTTGGCAATTTGATCTCTGGTCCCTCTGTCTTTTCTAAATCCAGCTTGAACATCTAGAAATTCATGGTTCACTTACTGTTGAAGCCTGGCTTGGAGAAATTTGATCATTACTTTGTTAACATGTGAGATGAGTGCAACTGTGTGGCAGTTGGAACATTCTTTGGCTTTGCCTTTCTTTGGGATTGGAATGAAAACTGACCTTTTCCAGTCCTGTGGCCACTACTGAGTGATATAATTACATATTTATGTTTTCGAGAAAATGCTTGTTTTGGACACATTGATTGCACCATTTTACCTCTCCACAAGTAAAGTTTTGAGCTTCAATTTCGTACATTTTCGTCAACATTTGTTATTTGTCTTTATTGTTGATTTTCCTCACGTCCATCCTGAGTGCCTTATTAAGGAGGAAGTCATAATGCAGGACCCACATTTGAGGAGAGGAGAGTTAGCTTCATATACTTGATGGACAGCTGAGTCTGTATCAATTATTTAGAATCTTTCTGTGTGAGATTTTTATTCAACATTACTCATAAAACCTAATTTTTACTTTTTACCAGTTTGGACACCTGAAAATTATTTTAAACTTTTGGGAGCTTCCCTGGTGGCTCAGCCTGTAAAAGCATATGCTTGCAATGCAGGATACCTGGGTTCAATCCCTGGGTGGGGAAGATCCCCTGGAGAAGGAAATGGCAACCCACTCCAGTACTCTTGCCTGGAAAATTTCATGAATGGAGGCGCCTCATAGCTTACAGTCCATGGGGTTGCAAAGAGTCAGACACGACTGAGCAACTTCACTTTCACTTTCTTTTGGCTATAATCCAGCCAAGTAGACTGCTTAGTTCATTCTAGCTTTGGCTATTGAGAGCTTTTTCCATACTCTCCTGCTTTTATTTTACATAATTCAGCTTTTATGGGGCTTTTTGGTCCTTCTTTCTCACATTTTAAGATTATGCTGCTTTACATATTTATTGTCTCAGTCCTAGTATCAGACACATATTTAAAGAGTCCTTGTCCCTTTTTGTTAGAGCATATTAATAAAAACTTGTATGTGGGAACTTAATAATCTCAGCAGACAATGCATGGAAATACACATGCATGTATCCAGACTATGCATACAGACGGTTATGAAGATTTTCACATGGAGTTATATGTTTCTGCATTAGGCTAAAGATAGTTTATAATGATGTCTCCAACCTGATCTCTTATGACACAGGTATTATAACCTTCTCCTTTTGTCTGCCTGTAACTTCCCACTCCAATGGTAAGAAACCTGGCTTCCACTACTCATCACTTATCAAATTCAGGGCTTGCTCCTACAATAACTGATATGGTAGTTTCAGTCCTGTTAGCTACAAACCCCCGTGGAAAGAACTTACAGAGCCCATTGTTTATGTATGGTACATTTGCCTTTGGCCTGCAGATTCCATTCATTTACACAGTGAATTTAGGTCAGATAATTTTGTCCTAAGAGTGAGAGTGGCCTTTTAAAATTTTTCTTCTTCCTTTTAAATCTTTTGGCTGTGCCACGTCATGTGGGGTTTTAGGTCCCTGACCAGGAATTGAACCCATATTTCCTGCACTGGCAACGTGGAGTCTTAACCACTGGGCCCCTAGGGAAGTCTGAAGCTTTTCATTTATTTCTCAATCTGTTATATTCTTTGTTAAATTCTGCATTCCAGTCTTTAGCACTCCATACCATAAATAAATAAATGTGAATAGGTAATAAATTACTTGTGTTCTGAAAACAGAAATCTATGTGCTTAGACAAATGCATAGTGGCAGGTATTCCTCACTAAAGTACCATGTGAAATATTTCAACCATATATTCCATAAACTCTTTATCATGTCTGTTTTACCTTTGCTAGAATGTCTTATACGATCATACAGTGTGTAGCACTTGAGGCTGGATTCCCTCACTCAGTAATGTAAGTGTTAGATTCATGCTTTCCTTTATTTTTATTTTAAATTGGCCTGTGGTTCATTCCTCTATATCTCTGAATGCTATTTTATTGCATTAGATGAGAGGAAAGATAATTTTCCCCCTAGCCTCAATGTTCTTCACTGAGATGTTCATAATGAAAGGAAGATGGATTGGAGAAAAACAATCAGAAGTTTAATATATGACATGCATACCTCCTATATAGTTGAAAGATACCTGGGAAAACTGTCACTTTCTGAAATGGTCCAAGACTTTACCTTAAATGCTATCATCAGCTAAGAATGAAAGAAGGAGGTCAAGGAATGGAAGAAGCTATTTAAGGGAGATTATTAGGTGAAGCACAGTAAACAAAGACATGGTGGTATGCAGATTAACTTCCAGGTCCATTCCATAGACCTTCTTGATATTTAGTCAAGTCATTTAGTGATATCAAGTCAGTCTTGATACTTAGTCCATTCTTGATATTTAGCCATCCTCTATTTCCTGGTCCAGACAGGGACACGTCCTTAAAGATGGAGATATCCTTAACAAATGTAAATCTACTTCATAAAATGGAATTTCGACTTGGTTTTCAAAGATCCTCCTGGGGCGGCTGTTTGTTTTTTTCTTTTGTTTTGTTTTGTTTTTTTTAATTAATCAGTCCAAAATAACCCTTTTGTCAAATGTGCATATTTTGGGTGTGCTTTTTGTGCTCCCCTTGAAATGTGCATTCAGGGGAGGAGTGTCACCCTGGAGACTGTTGATATGTGACCCCATGGACAGGGACTGGGTTGGTCACCCTGAAGAATGTGGATATGTGACCCCAGGGGAATGGTCAGAAGGAATTCACCCTGGAGACTGTGGAATTGTGAGCCCAGTTGCAAGGCTTGGGAAGGGGTCACCGTGGAGACTGTGGATGTGTGACTCCAGATACAGTGTCTGGGAGGGATCACCCAGGGGACTGTAGATATGTGATCCTAGATATAGGGTTTGGGAGAATGTCACCCTGCAGACTGTGGACATGTGACCCCAGGTGCATGGTCCAGTGTGTTGTGATCACCCTGGAGATTGTGGAAGCGTGACCACAGGTACTGGGTCTGGGAAGTGGCGTCATCCTGGAGATGTGCACATGTGATTACAGACACAGGATATTTCAGGTGGAGTCACCTTGGAAACTGGAGGAGTGACCCCAGGTGCAGGGTCTGGGGTGAGGTTCAGTGACGTCAGGACTCTTGTCTTGTTGGGAGAGACACATCAGGATTCTCCTCGAGATGTTGCAATGCAATACGGACGCCTCTCAAGGTGAGGGGGGAGACCAAGTTTGCCTTTGCAGTTGCCAGAGCAATACTGTGACTCCTGTCAGTTTTCAAGAGGAGACAGGTTTCATCTCCTTTTGAAGCATTGAACTCCACGTGCCTCTCGTGTTGTCAAAGGGATGTGAGGCCTCCTGTCAAAATGAGGCGGGGAACTAGGGCATTCTCTAGGGTCTCCACAGGGGATTCAGACGTCCCTTCCTCTTATGAGATGAAAGACGAACCTGCATTCAAGTCACTGCAGGGAAATCCGGCCTTATTTCAAACCAGGGCATCTTGGTGTCCATTCCACGTGAGGCAGCAAACTCAGGGTCCCTCTCACATATCTATAGCTGAGAGAAGCCTCCTCTTTAGGTGTTGTTTAAACCTGGCATTCCTCTTGAGTCAAAGCCAGGAAATCAGGTCTCATCTCGAGATGATTTGAGGTACACGGAGCTGTTTTCTAGTTGCTGTGCTGAACAGGGTGTTCCTCTATACTTAGGACAGTGTTTTCGGGGAATCTCTGGAGTTGCCTAAAGGAAGTCAAGCCACATGTCGTGTTTGATGGGGAACGCCAGATGGCTCTGGAGCCAATGAAGGGGAATCTGGCCTCATCTTGAGTTGATTTGGAGTACACGGAGTGCTTTCATGTTGCTGCGGGGACCTCAGGGTCCCTCTAGACTTGTATCAGTGTTCTTGGGGACTCTCTGGAGTTCCATCAAGGACGTCAAGGCTCCTTTCATGTTTGATGGGGAACACGGACTTGCTCTGCACTCAATGTAGGGGAATCTGATCTCATCTCTCATCGAGTGGGAAGTCTCATGGTTTTTCTCGAGTTGCGGAGGGAACCTGGGGTATATTCTCAAGTGACGACAGGGATGGACTCTTAAAACTCCTGTTTGTTCAATGATGTCAGGACGCCTGTCTAGTTGTGAGGGTCACCTCGGGATTCTCCTCGAAACTTGGTTGGACAATAGGGATGCCTCTCGAGATGAGTAGGGAAACCCACTGTCACTTTCAAGTTGTTACAGGAATACTGGGATTCCTTCAATTTTCAAGAGGAGTCAGTCATCGTCTACTTTTGAAGCATTGAACTCCGTGTTCCTCTCGAGTTGTCAAAGGGATGTGAGACCTCCTGTGGAAATGAGGTGGGGAACTAGGGCTTTCTCTAGGGTCTCCACAGGGGATTCAAACATCCCTTCATCTTTTGAGATGAAAGACAAGCCTGCATTCATGTCACTGCAGGGAAATCCGGCCTTAGGTCGAGTCACGGCATCTCGGTGTCCATTCCACTTGAGGCAGCAAACTCAGGGTCCCTCTCACGTACCTATAGCTGAGAGAAGCTTCCCCGTGAGGGGGTTCTGGAAAGTTGGCATTCCTCTTGATTCGAAGCTAGGGAATCAACTCTCATCTCGAGATGATTTGAGGTACACGGAGCTGTTTTCTAATTGCTGTGCTGAACGTGGTGTTCCTCTATACTTAGGACAGTGTTTTCAGGGAATCTCTGGAGTTGCCTAAAGGAAGTCAAGCCACTTGTCGTGTTTTATGGGGAACGCCAGATGGCTCTGGAGCCAATGTAGTGTAATCTGGCCTCATCTCACGTTGATTTGCAGTACACTGAGCACTTTCCTGTTGCTGCGGTGACCTCAGGGTCACTCTAGACTTGTATCAGTGTTCTTGGGGACTCTCTGGAGTTCCATCAAGGCAGTCAAGGCTCCTTTCATGTTTGATGGTGCACATGGAATTGCTCTGCACGCAATGCAGGGGAATTTGATCTCATCTCTCTTCGAGTGGAAAGTCTCATGGACTTTCTCGCGTTGCGGAAGGAACCTGGGTTATATTCTCGAGTGACGAAGGGGATGGCCCCTCATAACACGTGTTTGTTCAGCGACATCAGGCCTCCAGTCTAGTTGCGAGGGACAACTCGAGATTCACTTCGAGACTTGGCAAGTCCATAAGGAGGACACCTCTCGAGGTGAGGTGGGAGACCCAGTGTCCTTTCAAGTTGCCACAGGGATACTGGGATTCCTGTCAATTTTCAAGAGGACTCAGTCATCGTCTACTTTTGAAGCATTGAAATCCGCTTTCCATTCGTGTTGTCAAAGGGATGTGAGGCCACATGTCAAGATGAGGTGGGGAAATAGGGCTTTCTATAGGGTCTTCAAGGGGATTCAGGAATCCCTTCATCTGATGAGATGAAAGACGAGCCTGCACTCAAGTCACTGCAGGGAATTCCGGTCTTATTTCGAGTCAGGGCATCTCGGTGTCCATTTCACTTGAGGCAGCAAACTGAGGGTCCCTCTCACATACCTAGAGCTGAGAAAAGCCTCCGCTTGAGCTGCTGTGGAAAGTGGGCATTCCTCTTGATTTGAAGCCAGGAAATCAGCTCTCATCTCGAAATGATTTGGGGTACACGGAGCTTTTCTCGAGTTGCTGTGCTGAACTTGGTGTTCTTCTATACTTGGGACGGTGTTCTCAGGGAATCTCTGGAGTTGCCTAAAAGAAGTCAAGCCACTTGTCCTGCTTGATGAGGAATGCTGGATTGCTCGAGAGCCAATGCAGGGAAATCAGGCCTCACCTCAAGTTGATTTGAGGTAAACGGGGATATTTCGTGTTGCTGCGTTGACCTCAGGGTCCCACTAGACATGTGACAGAGTTACTGGGGACTATGTGGAGTTTCATCTAGGAAGTCAAGGCTCCTTTCGTGTTTGATGGGGAACACCGACTTGCTTTGCATGCAATGCAGGGGAATCAGGCCTCGTCTCACGGCGAGGGGGAATTCTCATGGTTTTCTCGAGTTGTGGCGGGAAACTGGGTTATATTCTCGAGTTACAGCTGGGATGGCCCTTCAAAACTTGTGTTGGTTCAGTGATATCAGGACTCCTGTCTAGTTGTGAGGGACACATCGAGATTCTCCTCGAAGCTTGGCAGGGCAATAGGGACGCCTCTCAATGTGAGAGGGGCAACCCAAGGTCCTTTCCAGTTGCCACAGGAATTTTGGGATTCCTATCAATTTTCAAGAGGAGGGAGCAATACTCCCCTTTTGAAGCATTTAAATCCACGTGCCTCTCGAGTTTCAAAAGGATGTGAGGCCTCCTGTTGAGATGAGCCGGGGAACTAGGGCTGTCTCTAGGGTCTCCACAGGGGATTCAGACATCCCTTCATCTTGTTTGATGAAAGAAGAGCCTGCATTCAAGTCACTCCAGGGAATTCCGGCCTTATTATGAGTCAGGGCATCTCGGTGTTCATTCCACTTGAGGCAGCAAACTCAGGGTCCCTCTCACATACATATACCTGACAGAAGCCTCCTCGTCAGGTGCTTGTGTAAAGTTGACATCCCTCTTGAGTCAAAGCCAGGGAATCAGCTCTCATCTCGAGATGATTTGGGGTACACAGAGCTTTTCTCGAGTTTCTGTGCTGAACTTGGTGTTCCTCTAGTCTTGAGATGGTAGTCTCGGGTAATCTCTGGAGTAGCCTAACGGAAATCAAGCCACTTTGTGTGTCTGATGGGGAACGAGTGATGTCTCTGGAGACAATGCAGGGGAATCGGGTCTCATCTCGAGTTGATTTGAAGTACACGGTGCACTTTCATGTTGCTGCAGGGGACCTCAGGGTCTCTCTAGACTTGTGACAGTGTTCCTGGGGACTCTCTGGAGTTCCATCAAGGAAGTCAAGGCTCCTTTCGTGTTTGATGGGGAACACGGACTTGCTCTGAATGCAGTCCAGGGGAATCGGGCCTCATCTTGAGTTGATTTGGAGTACACGGAGCCCTTTCATGTTGCTGCGGGGACCTCAGGGTCCCTGTAGACTTCTGACAGTGTTCTTGGGGTCTCTCTGGAGGTCCTTCAAAGAAGTCAAGTCTCCTTTCCTTTTGATTGGGAACACGGACTTAACCTGCATACATTGCATGGGAACTGGGCCTCATCTCGCGGTGAGGAGAAAGTCTCATTGTTTTTCTGGAGTTGTGGAGGGAACCTGGTTATGTTCTAGAGTTACGGCGGGGATGGCCCTTCAAAACTCATGTTTGTTCAGCGATGTGTGAACTCCTGTCTAGTTGCGAGGGACACCTTGAGATTCTCCTCAAGGCTTGGCAGGACAATAGTGACGCCTCTCGAGGTGACGGGGGAGACCCAGTGTCCTTTCAAGTTGCAACAGACATACTGGGATTCCTGTCAATTTTCAAGAGGACTCAGTCATCGTCTCCTTATGAAGCATTGAATTCCGCATTCGACTCGTGTTGTCAAAGGGATGTAAGGTCACCTGTCGAGATGAGGTGGGGAAATAGGGCTTTGTCTAGGGTCTCCACAGGGGATTCAGACATCACTTCATCTTTTGAGATGAAAGACAAGCCTGCATTCAAGTCACTGCAGGGAAATCCAGCCTTATGTCGAGTCAGGGAATCTCGGTGTCCATTCCACTTATGGCAGCAAATTCAGGGTCCCTCTCACATACCTATAGTTGAGAAAAGCATCCGCTTGAGCTGCTTGTGGAAAGTTGGCATTCCTCTTGAGTCGAAGCCAGGGAATCAGCTCTCATCTCGAAATGTTTTGGGGTACACGGAGCTTTTCTTGAGTTGCTGTGCTGAACTTGGTGTTCCTCTAGACTGGTGGCGGTATTCTCATAGAGTCTCTGGAGTTGCCTAAAAGAAGTCAAGCGACTTGTGCTCTTTGATGAGGAATGCAGGATTGTTCTGGAGCCAATGCAGGGAAATCAGGCTTCATCTCGAGTTGATTTGTGGTACACGGGGCTCTGTCATGTTGCTGCATTGATCTCAGGGTCCCTCTAGACTTCTGACAGAGTTCTTGGGGACTATGGAGAGTTTCATCTAGGAAGTCAAGCCTCCTTTCGTGTTTGATGGGGAACACGGACTTGCTCTGCATGCAATGCAGGGGAATCGGGCCTCATCTCACGGTGAGGGGAAAGTCTCACTGTTTTTCTGGAGCTGTGGTGTGGAACCTGGGTTATATTCTCGAGTTACGGCAGAGTTGGCCCTTCAAAACTCGTGTTTGTTTAGCGACGTCAGGACTCCTGTCTAGTTCCGAGGGACACCTTGGGATTCTTCTCGAGGCTTGGCAGGACAATTGGGATGCCTCTCGAAGTGAGGCGGGACACCAGGTTTCCCTTTGCAGTTGCCAGAGCCATACTGTGACTCCTGTCAGTTTTCAAGAGGAGTCAGGCTTCGTCTCCTTTTGAAGCATTGAACTCCGCTTGCCTCTCATGTTGTCAAAGGGATGTGAGGCCTCCTGTCGAGATGAGGCTGGGAACTAGCGTATTCTCTAGGGTCTCCACAGGGGATTCAAACATCCCTTCATCTGTGAGATGAAAGACAATCCTGCATTCAAATCACTGCAGGGACATCCGGCCTTATTTCAAGTCAGGGCATCTCGGTGTCCATTCCACTTGAGGCAGCAAACTCAGGGTCCCACTCACGTACCTATAGCTGAGAGAAGCCTCCTCTTTAGGTGTTGTTTAAAGCTGGCATTCCTCTTGAGTCAAAGCCAGGGAATCAAGTCTCATCTCGAGATGATTTGAGGTACACGGAGCTGTTTTCTAGTTGCTGTGCTGAACGTGGTGTTCCTCTATACTCAGGACGTTGTTCTCGGGGAATCTCTGGAGTTGCTTAAAGGAAGTCAAGTCACTTGTCATGTTTGATGGGGAACGCCGGATGGCTCTGGAGCCAATGAAGGGGAATCTGGACTCATCTCGAGTT
The DNA here is from genome assembly GCF_963930625.1 of Muntiacus reevesi. Lineage (NCBI taxonomy): Eukaryota > Metazoa > Chordata > Mammalia > Artiodactyla > Cervidae > Muntiacus > Muntiacus reevesi. Next base: position 173,656 of record NW_027077913.1, read on the forward strand.
GATTTGGGGTACACCGAACTATTTCATGTTGCTGCGGTGACCTCAGGGTTCCTCTAGACATTTATCAGTGTTCTTGGGGACTCTCTGGAGTTCCATCAAGGAAGTCAAGGCTCCTTTCATGTTTGATGGGGAACACGGAATTGCTCTTCACTCAGTGCAGGGGAATCTGATCTCATCTCTCATCGAGCGGGAAGTCTCATGGATTTTCTCGAGTTGTGGAGGGAACCTGGGTTATATTCTCAAGTGACGATGGGGATGGCCCGTCAAAACTCGTGTTTTTTCAGCTACGTCAGGACTCCTGTCTAGTTGCGATGGACAACTCGGGATTGTCCTCGAGTCTTGGCAGGGCAATAGGGATGCCTCTCGAGGTGAGGCGGGAGACCCAGTGTCCTTTCAAGTTGCCACACGGATACTGGGACTTCTGTCAATTTTCAAGAGGACTCAATCATTGTCTACTTTTGAAGCACTGAACTCCGTGTTCTACTCGTGTTGTCAAAGGGATGTGAGGCCTCCTGTCGAGATGAGGCGGGGAACTAGGGCTTTCTCTAGGGTCTTCATAGGGGATTCAGATATCCCTTCATCTTTTGAGATGAAGGATGAGCCAGCATTCAAGTCACTGCAGGGAATTCCGGCCTTATTTCGAGTCAGGGCATCTCGGTGTCCATTCCACTTGAAGCAGCAAACTCAGGGTGCCTCTCACATACCAAGAGCTGAGAAAAGCCTCCACTTGAGCTGCTTGTGGAAAGTTGGCATTGCTCTTGTTTCAAAGCCAGGGAATCTGCTCTCATCTCGAAATGATTTGGGCTACACGGAGCTTTTCTCGTGTTGCTGTGCTGAACTTGGTGTTGCTCTAGACTTGGGATGCTGTTCTCGGGGAATCTTGGAGTTGCCCAAAAGAAGTCAAGCCACTTGTGCTCTTTGATGAGGAATGCAGGATTGCTCTGGAGCCAGTGCAGGGGAATCGGGCCTCATCTCGAGTTGATTTGTGGTACACGGTGCTCTTTCCTATTGTTGCACTGACCTCAGGGTCCCTCTAGACTTCTGACACAGTTCTTGGGGACTATGTGGAGTTTCATCTAGGAAGTCAAGGCTCCTTTCGTTTTTGATGGGGAACATGGACTTGCTCTGCATGCAATGCAGGGGAATCGGGCCTCATCTCACGGTGAGGGGAAAGTCTCACTGTTTTTCTGGAGCTGTGGTGTGGAACCTGGGTTATGTTCTCAAGTTATGGTTGGGATGGCCCTTCAAACTCGTGTTGATTCAGTGACATTAGGACTCCTGTCTAGCTGCAAGGGACAACTCGGGATTCTATTCGAGGCTTGGTAGGGCAATAAGGATGCCTCTCGAGGTGAGGGGGGAGACCCAGGGTCCATTCCAGTTGCCACAGTAATTTGGGGATTCCTATCAATTTTCAAGAGGAGGCAGCCATGCTCTCCTTTTGAAGCATTTAAATCCATGTGCCTCTGGAGGTTTCTAAAGACTGTGAGTCCTCCTGTCGAGATGAGCCGGGGAACTAAGGTTTTCTCTAGGGTCTCCACAGGGGATTCAGACATCACTTCATCATGTGTGATGAAAGACGAGCCTGCATTAAAGTCACTGCAGGGAAATCCAACCTTATTTCGAGTCATGGCATCTGGGTAACCATTCCACTTGATGCAGCAAACTCCGGGTCCCTCTCACATACCTAGAGCTGAAAGAAGCCTCCTCTTGAGGGGCTTGTGGAAAGTTGGCATTCCTCTTGAGTCAAAGCCAGGGAATCAGCTCTCATCTCGAGATGATTTGGGGTACACGGAATTTTCTCGAGTTGCTGTGCTGAACTTGGTATTCCTCTTGTCTTGAGACGGTATTCTCAGGTAATCTCTGGAGTTGCCTAAAGGAAGTCAAGCCACTTGTTGTGTTTGATGGGGAATGAGTGATGGCTCTGGAGCTAATGCAGGGGAATCGGGCCTCATCTCGAGTTGATTTGAAGCACACAGTGCACTTTCATGTTGCTGTGGGGTTCTCAGGGTCCCTCTAGACTTTTCAAAGTGTTCCTGGAGACTCTCTGGATTTCCATCAAGGAAGTCAAGGCTCCCTTCGTGTTTTATGGGGAACACAGACTTGCTTTGCATGCAGTGCATGGGAAGCGGGCCTCATCTCGAGTTGATTTCAAGTACACAGTGCATTTTCATGTTGCTGCGGGGACCTCAGGGACCCTCGAAACTTGTGACAGTGTTCCTGGGGACTCTCTGGATTTCCATCAGGGAAGTCAAAGCTCCTTTCGTGTTTGATGGGGAACACAGACTTGCTCTGAACGCAGTGCAGGGGAATCGGGCCTCATCTCGAGTTGTTTTGGAGTACACAGAGCCTTTACATGTTGCTCTGTGTTCCTCTCGAGTTGTCAAAGGGATGTGAGGCCTCCTTTTAAGATGAGGCTGGGAACTAGGGTATTCTCTAGGGTCTCCACAGGGGATTCAGACATCCCTTCATCTTGTGAGATGAGAGATGAGCCTGCATTCAAGCCACTGCAGGGACACCTGGCCTTATTTTGAGTCAGGGCTTCTCAGTGTCCATGTCACTTGAGGCAGCAAACTCAGGGTCCCTCTCACATACCTATAGCTGAGAGAAGCCTCCTCTTTAGGTGTTGTTTAAAGCTGGCATTCCTCTTGAGTCAAAGCCAGGGAATCAGCGCTCATCTCGAGATGATTTGAGGTACACAGAGATGTTTTCTAGTTGCTGTGCTGAACGTGGTGTTCCTCTATACTTAGGACGGTGTTCTCGGGTAAACTCTGGAGTTGCCTAAAGGAAGACAAGCCACTTGTCGTGTTTGATGGGGAATGCTGGATGGCTCTGGAGACCATGCAGGGGAATCAGGCCTCACCTCGTGTTGATTTGAAGTACACAGAGCCCTTTCGTGTTGCTGTGGGGAACTCAGTGTCCCTCTATACCAGTGACAGTGTTCCTGGGGACTCTTTGGTGTTCCATCAAGGAAGTCAAGGCGCCTTTCGTGTTCATGGGGAACAGGGAATTGCTCTGCCTGCAGTGCAGGGGATTCAGGCCTCATCTCACGGCCAGGTGAAAGCCTCATGGTTTTTCTCGAGTTGCGGCAAGAACCTGGGTTATGTTTTCTAGTTACGACGAGGATGGACCTTCAAAACTTGTGTTGGATCAGCAACGTCAAGATTCCTCTCTAGTTGCGAGGGACACCTCGGAATTCTCCTCGAGGCTTGCATGGGCAATAGGGATGCCTCTCGAAGTGAGGCGAGAGACCCAGGGTTCCTGTCCAGTTGCCATAGGGATATCGTGATTCCTATCAATTTTGAAAAGGAGTCAGGCTTCGTCTCCTTTTGAAGCATTGAACTTCGAATGCCTCTCGAGTTTTCAAAGGGAAGTCAGGCCTCATGTCGAGATAAGGCAGGGAACTAGTGCTTTCTCTAGGGTCTCCACAAGGGATTCAGACATCCCTTCTTTATGTGAGATGAAAGATGAGCCTGCATTCAAGTCAATGCAGGGAAATCTGGCCTTATTTTGAATCAGGGCTTCTCGATGTCCATTCCACTTGAAGCAGCAAAATCAGGTTCCCTTTCACATACATATAGCTGAGAGAAGCCTCCTCTTGAGTTGCTTGTGGAACGCTGGCATTCCTCTTGAGTCCAATCCAGGAAATCAGCTCTCATCTTGAGAGGATTTGTGGTACACGGAGCTTTTGTCGAGTTGCTGTGCTGAAATTGGTGTTCCTCTAGATATGGGACGGTGCTCTCGGTTAATCTCTGGGGTTGCTAAAAGAAGTCAAGCTACTTGATCTGTTTGATGGGGAATGCACGATGGCTCTGGAGCCAATGGAAGGGAATCCGGCCTCATGTCAAGTTGATTTGTAGTACACGAAGTTCTTATGTGTTGCTGTGGTGGCCTCAGCACCTCTAGACTTGTGAGGTGCTGAAGTCCCCAGTCTTCTTGGGGAGTATGTGGAATTTCATCTAGGAAGTCAAGGCTCCTTTAGTGTTTGATGGGGAACTCAGATGTGGTCTGCATGCAATGCAGGGGAATCACACCTCATCTCGAGTCGATTTGGGGTACACGATGCTCTTTTGTGTTGCTGCGGGGACCTCAGGGTCCCGCTAGACTTGTGATAGTGTTCTTGGGGACTTTCTGGAGGTCCATCAAGGAAGTCAAGGCTCCTTTTGTGTTTAATGAGGAACACAGACTTGCTCTGCATGCAGCATTGCAATCGGGCTTCACCTCGCAGCGATGGGGAAGTCTCATGGTTTTTCTTGAGTTTCAGCGGGAATCTGGGGTATGTTCTCGTATTACGGCGGGGATGGCCCTTCAAAACTCATGTTGGTTCAGCGACTTCAGGACTCATGTCTAATTGCCAGGGATACCTCGGGATTCTCCTTGAGGCTTGGCAGGGCAATAGGGACGCCTCTCGAGGTGAGACAGGAGACCCAGACTTCCTTCGCAGTTGCCAGAGGGATATTGGGATCCCTATCAGTTTTCAAGGTGAGTCAGGCGTCGTCTCCTTTTGACGCCTTGAACTCTGCACTCCTCTCGAGTTGTCAAAGGGATGTGTGGCCTCCTGTCGAGATGAGTCGGGGAACAAGGGCTTTCTTTAGGGTCTCCACGGGGGATTCAGATATCCCTTCATCTTGTGAGATGAAAGACGAGCCTGCATTCACGTCACTGCAGGGAAATCCGGCCTTTATTCGAGTCTGGGAATCTCATTGTACATTCCACTTGAGGCAGCAAGCTCAGGGTCCCACTATGATACTTATAGCTGAGAGAAGCCTCCTCTTGAGGTGCTTGTGGAAAGTTGGAATTCCCTTTGAGTCGAGTTCAGCGAATCAGCTCTCATCTTGAGATGATTTGGGGTACATGGAGCTTTTCTCGAGTTGCTCTGCAGAACTTGGTGTTCCTCTGGACTTGGAATGATGTTCTCGTGGAATCTCTGGAGTTGCGTAAAGGAGGTCAAGCCGCATGTTCTATTTGATGGGGAACGTGTGATGGCTCTGGACCCAATTCAGGTGAATTGGGCCTCATCTCGAGTTGATTTGGGGTACACGAGCTCTTTCATGTTGCTGCGGATTCTGCAGGGTCCCTCTAGCTTTGTAACAGTGTTCTTGGGGACTCTCTGGAGTTCCATCAAGGAAGTCAAAACTCTTTTCAAGTATGATGGGGAACACACACATGCTCTGCATGCAATGCAAGGGAATCAGACCTCATCTCACGGCGAGGGGGATGTCTCATGGTTTTTCTCGAGTTGCGGTGGGAACCTGGGGTATGTTCTTGAGTTGCGGTGGGGATGGACCTTCAAAACTTGTGTTGGGTCAGCGACGTCAGGACACCTGTCTAGTTGCGAGGGACACCTCGGGATTCTCCTCGGGGCTTGGGAGGGCAATAGGGAAGTCTCTCGAGGTAAAGTGGAGACCCAGGGTCCCTTTCCAGTTGCCACAGAGATATTGAGATTCCTATCAATTTTCAAGAGGAGGCAGGCATCATCTACTTTTGAGGCATTGAACTCCACGTGCCTCTCAAAGTTTCAAAGTGATGTGAGGCCTCCTGTCGAGATGAGGCAGGGAACTTGGGCTTTCTCTAGGGTAGCCACAGGGGATTTAGACATCCCTTCTTCTTGTGAGATGATAGACGAGACTGCATTCAAGTCACTGCAGGGAAATCCGGCCTTATTTCGAGTAAGGGCATTTCGGTGTCCATTCCACACGAGGCAGCAAACTCAGGATCCCTCTCACATACCTATAGCTCAGAGTAGCCTCCTCTTGAGGTGCTTGTGGAAAGTTTCCATTCCTCCTGTGTCATAACTCTCATCTCGAAAAGTTTTGGGGTACACGGAGCTTTTGTCGAGTTGCTGTGCTGAACTTGGTGTTCCTCTAGATATGGGACGGTGCTCTCGGTGAATCTCTGGGGTTGCCTAAAGGAAGTCAGGCTATTTGCCCTGTTTAATGGGGAATGAGGGATGTCTCTGGAGTCAATGCAGGGGAATCGGGTCTCATCTAGAGTTGATTTGAGTTAAACGAGTTCTTTCGTGCTGCTGCTGTCACTTCAGGGTCCCTGCAGAACTGTGACAGTGTTCTTGGGGACTATGTGGAGTTTCATCTAGGAAGTCAAGGCTCTTTTCGAGTTTGATGGGGAACATGGACTTGCTCTGCATGCAGTGCAGGGGAATCAGGCCTCATCTCGAGTTGATTTGGAGTACATGGAGCGCTTTCATGTTGTTTCGGGGACCTCAGGGTCCCTCTAGACTTGTGAAAGTGTTCCTGGCTACTCTCTGGAGTGCCATCAAGGAAGTCAAGGCTCCTTTCCTGTTTGATGGGGAACACGGACTTGCTCTGCATGCAGTGCAGGGGAATCGAGCCTCATCTCGTGGCGAGGGGAAAGTGTCATTGTTTTTCTCGAGTTGCGGTGGGAACCTGGATTATGTTCTCGTGTTATGACGAGGATGGCCCTTCAAAACTCGGGTTGGATCAGTGATGTCAGGACTCCTGTCTAGTTGCGAGGGACACCTCGGGATTCTCCTCGGGGCTTGGGAGGGCAATAGGGACGCCTCTCAAGGTGAGAGGGGAAACCCAGGTTCCATTTGCAGTGGCCACAGGAATTTTGGGATTCCTATCATTTTTCAAGAAGAGTCAGCCATCGTCTCCTTTTGAAGCATTGAACTCCGTGTGCCTCTCGAGTTTTCACAGGGATGTGAGGTCTCATGTTGGGATGAGGCCAGGAACTAGGGCTTTCTCTAGGGTCACCACAGGGGATTCAGACATCCCTTCATCTCGTGAGATGAAAGACGAGCCTGCATTCAAGTCACTGCAGGGAAATCCAGCCTTATTTCGAGTCAGGACATCTCAGTGTCCATTTCACTTGAGGCCACAAACTCAGGGCCCATCTCACATACATATAACTGAGAGAAGCCTCCTCTTGAGGTACTTGTGGACAGTTGGCATTCCTCTTGAGTTGAATCCAGGGAAGCAGCTCTCAACTCGAGATGATTTGGGGGTACAGGGAGCTTTTCTCGAGTTGCAGTGCTGAACTTTGTGTTCCTTTAGATATTGGACGGTACTCTTGGTGAATCTCTGGAGTTGCCTAAAGGAAGTCAAGCCACTTGTCATGTTTGATGGGGAATGCGAGATGGCTCTGGAGCCAATGCAGGGCAATCGCGCCTCATCTCGGGTTGATTTCATTTACACGAATTCTTTTGTTTTGCTGCGGTGACCTCAGGGTCCCTCTCGACCTCTGGCAGTGTTCTTGGGGACTATGTGGAGTTTCATCTAGGAAGTGAAGCCTCCTTTCATGTTTGATGGGGAACACGGATTTGCTCTGCACTCAGTGCAGGGGAATCGGGCCTCACCTCGCGGCCAGGGGAAGTCTCATGGTTTATGTTGAGTTACGGCTGGGACCTAGGGTATGTTCTTGGGTTACGGCGAGGATGGCCCTTCAAAACCCGTGTTGGTTGAGCGGCGACAGGACTCCTGTCTAGTTTTGAAGGACACCTCGGGATTCTCCTCGAGGCTTGGCAGGGCAATAGGGATGCCTCTCGAGGTGAGGTGTTGACCCAGCTTCCCTTTGCAGTTGCCACAAGGATATTGCTATTCCTATCAATTTTCAAGAGGTGTTAGTCATCGTCTCCTTTTGAAGCATTGAACTCCGTGTTCCTCTTGAGTTGTCAAAGGGATGTAAGGCCTCCTGTCGAGATGAGGTGGGGAACTAGGGCTTTCTTTAGGGTCTCCACAGGGGATTCAGACATCTCTTCATCTTGTGAGATGAAAGACGAGCCTGCATTCAAGTCACTGCAGGGAAATCCAGCCTTATTTCGAGTCAGGGCATCTCGGTGTCCATTCCACTTGAGGCAGCAAACTCAGGGTCCCTCTCACATACCTAGAACTGAGAAAAGCCTCTGCTTGAGCTGCTTGTGGAAAGTTGGCATTCCTCTTGAGTCGAAGCCAGGGAATCAGCTCTCATCTCGAATGTTTTGGGGTACACGGAGCTTTTCTCGAGTTGCTGTGCTGAACTTGGTGTTCCTCTAGACTTGGGACGGTGCTCTCGGGGAATCTCTGGAGTTGCCTAAGGGAAGTCAAGCCACTTGTCTAGTTTGATGAGGAAAGCGGGATTGCTCTGGAGCCAGTGCAGGGGAATCGGGTCTCATCTCGAGTTGATCTGGGTACTCGGAGCACTTTCGTGTTGCTGCGGGGACCTCAGTGTCCCTCTACACTTGCGACAGTGTTCTTGGGGACTCTCTGGAGTTCCATCACGGAAGTCAAGGCTCATATCCTGTTTTATGGGGAACACGGAATTGCTTTACATGCGTTGCAGTGGAATTGGGCCTCATCTCACGGCGAGGGTGAATTCTCCTGGGTTTTCTTGAGTTGTGGTGGGGACCTGGGGTATCTTCTCGAGTTACGGCGGGAATGACCCTTCAAAACTCATGTTGTTCAGTGACGTCAGGACTCCTGCCTAGATGTTAGGGACACCTCGGTATTCTCATCGAGGCTTGATAGGGCAAAAGGGACCCCTCTCAAGGTGAGGCGAGAGACCCAGGGTTCCTGTCCAGTTGCCACAGGGATATTGGGATTCCTATCAATTTTCAAGAGGAGTCAGGAATCGTCTCCTTTTGAGGCATTGACCTCCGCGTGACTCTCGAGTTTTGAAAGGAGTGTGAGGCCTCCTGTTGAGATGATACGTGGAACTAGGGCTTTCTCTAGGGTCTCCACAGGGGATTCAGACATCCCTTCATCTCGTGAGATGAAAGACGAGCTTGCATTCAGGTCACTGCAGGGAAATCCAGCCTTATCTCGAGTCACGGCATCTCGGTGTCCATTCCACTTGAGGCAGCAAACTCAGGGTCCCTCTCACATACCTAGAGCTGAGAGAAGCCTCCTCTTGAGGTGCTTGTGGAAAGTTGGCATTCCTCTTGAGTCAAAGCCAGAGAATCAGCTCTCATCTCGAGATGACTTGCTGTACACGGAGCTTCTCTCTAGTTGCTGTGCTGAACTCGTGTTCCTCTAGACTTGGGATGGTGTTCTCGCGGAATCTCTGGAGTTGCCTAAAGGAAGGCAAGCCACTTGCTGTGTTTGCAGGGGAACGCCTGCTAGCTCTGGAGGCATTGCAGGGGAATCAGGCCTCATCTCGAGTTGATTTGTGGTACATGGAGCTCTTTTGTGTGATTGCGGTGACCTCAGGTCCCTCTAGACTTGTGACAGTGTTCTTGGGGCCTCTCTGGAGTTCCATCAAGGAAGTCAAGGCTCCTTTCTTGTTTGATGGGGAACATGGAATTGGTCTTCACGCAATGCTGGGGAATTGGGGTTCATCTCGTAGCGAGGGGGAAGCCTCATGGTTTTTCTCGAGTTGCAGCGGGCACCTGAGGTATATTCTCCAGTTGATTTTTGGCTGCACCAGACCACTGAGGAAGTTACCTTTTGACTATCCTTGATGACTGTTGTTAAATCCATCAAATTCTTTACATTTAATAGTGGAAACAAATGTGGTTAATGTAAGTTTGAAATCAAGAATGCCAAATTAATTTGCCTCTCTATCCCTGTGTTCCCCTTCACAGCTAAAATTTTCACCAGAGCACTGGAGAATTCTTTGCTAAATATATATTCCACAAAATGTTATTCTTATGAAATTTTAAAATCTTTAATCAATAACTTTGGTAAATGGTGGACTAAATTAAAAAAATAAAATATTCGCCTATGCAGCATTTCCTATGTTTATTTAATCATGCAAGTCTTCTTTCTCTTCTCTCTCTCTCTCTCTCTCTCTTTTTTTTTTTTTTTTTTGCAGGTCTTCTATCTTCAAATGAGCATCTTGGGGTTTAGTGTTCCCCCAAACACCCTATAAAGAGCTACCCTAAGCCAACTTTTCAAGCACAGTTATAAGGTTCTTTTTGGTAGATTCATGTAGCATTTATTAATTAGATTGGATGAAAACTAACGATGCCTTCTTAACCTTGCCACCATGTTATAAGGAAAGCAAGTCTGGCACATAACTATGAAACATTTACTAAACAGAAATTCATTATTAATAAAACATGCATGCATGTTAAGTTGCTTCAGTTGTGTCCGACTCTTTGCGACTCTACGGACTGTAGCCCACCAGGTTCATCTGTTTATAGGATTCTCCAGGCAAGAATACTGGAGTGGGTTGCCACACCCTCCTCGATCTTCCTGACCCAGAAATCCAATCAGCACCTCTTACATCACCTGCATTGGCAGGTGGGTTCTTTACCACTAGTGCCACCTGGCAAGCCCACAATAATAAAACATAAGGTAAATCTCAATAAAATTCAGATCTCTGCTCTTTTAAATGCACTGATCACAGCCTGCATGAAAGATTCACTCAAGGCAGAACAATACAGGCAGATTTAGGTTCAACTTTTGGACTCAACATCTTTTAGAGATCAAGCCTCAAGTACCATCCCTAAGGTTACTGGCTACACAGTTTGCTAGATTTTATTTCCTGCTCAAAGAATAGAAGGGGTTGTCTTAAAATATTTCTGCCACATCAAAAGGCTTGAATAACACTTGTTTCACCAATGACAGTAAAATGAATTAGCACAATTTTATGTCACCTTTTCTATACTGAATATTCTTAAAATCATTTCAGACATTGTTATACACACATTGGGACATGTTTTATAACATCAGTTACCCTAATTTGCATCTTAGAGCAATGTGGTTGTGGTGTGAAATTATGAAAGGGGAGAAGGGAAAGAGCTACCTCATCGAACCATGTTGCCAAATGTGTTCTGTGAACCAACTGCATTAGAATCACCTGTAGTTCTTTCAAAATGAAGATTACTCCAAGTAATTACATGCACACCCTATCTGAGAGTCACTGGCACCGAGAATCAGCCTAAATCTTCTGGAAATGGCTTCAAAATTTTGTATCTCCTGTACTTTTGCAGCCATTTTGTGCCAAAACAAAGGGAATATGATGACAGTAAAGATCGATAAAAATTTTAAAGGCTTACCTACTGGTAGCTAAACTTACATGATTCAAGAAGGTCCCACAGTTTTCCTTTTCTGGATGTCACCACCAGGAATAAGAGCCACAAGATTTAATAACTGATGTGGCAATGGGTACCAACCAACCAGAATTGATGCCTTCCAGCCTGCAGGATCAGTGAACTGGCACTTTGTTGTTCCTGTATGTTATCAGCCCACAAATAACCATCGACCTCCCTGGCTGGCATACAGACAACTGCCTATAAGTAGTGGTGGGGTGATTTTTTTCCCTTTTCCTTTATAACTTTTATGTTGTGTTTTCTTTGCTGGATTTGCTGTGTACTAACAATCGGTTGGTTGGATAGAGACAGTAGTGTCTTTGAGCCAACTCCTATTGACTTTGTAAAGTCAGTTGTTTGTATCTTTTCCAAACTCTACATTCAGTGATATCACACTGTTGCTTGAACTGGATCACTGTGGGAGTGTTTCTATCAAAGTGAATACTACCAATATGCTTCCCTCTCATAGCTGGTTGTTATACATTTTGCAGCACACCACTGGAGAGAGAGATTATTTTTTTTCACACCACTACTGTAATACATATAAATGTACTAGATATAACATTTATCATTTTAAACATTTTGAGTGTCCAGTTAAGTGGCATTAAGTGTGTTCACACTGTTGTACAACACCATCACCTCCATCTCCAGAATTATTTCATCCTTCCAAACTGAAACCTTGTACCCACTAGACCACAACTCCACAGCCCTGGATAACCACTGCTCTACTTTCTGTCTATGAATTTGTCTATTCCAGGCAGCTCAAAGAAGTGGAATCACACAGTAACTGTCTTCTCATGTCTGACTTCTCTCACGTAGTGTAATGATTTCAAGGAACACCCATGTTCTAGCATGTTTCAGAATTTCATTCCTTTTCAAGGCTGAATAATATTCCATTTTATGTATATACCATATTTTGCATATCTGTTCACATGTTGATAAATATTTAGACTATTTCTATGTAATTTTACTGAGGCGTAATTCACATATAACAAAATTATACATTTTAGGGCACACTGTTTGATGCACTTTGAAAGATGTATATATCCATGCAAACACAACAAAGATACAAAATAGTTCCACCACTCCCACCACGCTAGAAAGCTTCCCCCTCACCTCCTTTTAAAGACTTGGTTATTTGCCTGCACCGGGCCTTAGTCGCATTGTGGGGCTCCTCCTCACCTAGTATCCGCAGCGCGTGGCCTTAGCTGTGCTGCAGCACGCAGAACCTTGGTTCCCGGAACCCGTGTCCCATGCACTGCAAGGATAATTCTTAACCACTGGACTCTTGGGAAAATCCTTCATCCTTTACCTCTGTCAACATGCCCCAAACTCCCTGTCTCAGGCAACTGCCATTGTGATTTCTATTAATACAGATTTATTCTGCTCGATGGAGAATTCTCAGTAAATAAAATTAGACAGTATCATACTTGATTCGGGCTCAGCTTTTTCACGCAGCATAATGTTTGCAAGACTCATCTGTACTGCTGTGTGTCTCAGTGATTCTTTCCTTTTTGTTGCTGGGCAGCATTCCACTGGCAAGGACTGTGAAGAATCTGAGATTTTATCCTGTTTGCAAGCTAAAAAGTTAGGCTGCCTCGGATTCATGCTTGTACCAGATCAAATATGATTTTTTTGCATGTAAGTTATGCCTCAATAAACTTATACAGGTAAAAACAACCTAAATGTCCACACATAGTAAATCTTGAGTCATAGCTGAGGAACCCTAAGCTTAGAAAACCTCAATCTTTAATAAGAGACTTCAAGAAAATCTGCCCAACCTTTGTTCCTGGAAGGAGACATTATCTTCATCATACTGGACTCCAAAAAATTTGCCTTCTGCTCCAGATGAAGAAATTATATTTTCCAAGGGTATCTACTGTGCAAGTGTTTTTTTTTTTTTTTTTTTAAAGAAGATTGTCTGGAGCAAAACTGTCAGCACCTCTATTCATAAGACATGTGGAAACACAAGGGACCCATGGGAATCATGTCCCAGTGTCTGGTGTGTGAATGAAGTGAAGTGAAACTTACTCAGTCATATCTGACCCTTTGTCACCTCATGTGTATACAGCCTGTGGAATTCTTCAGGCCAGAATGCTGGAGTGAGTAGCCTTCCCCTTCTCGAGGGAATCTTCCCAACCCAGGGATCAGATGGAACCCAGGTCTCCCACTTTGCAGGTGGATACATTTGTTTGTGAAAATAATGTTTGTCAAACATTTGTGTGAGAATACATTTGTTTATTCACTCTCCTGTTGATAAATATTTGTTTATTCATCTCCTATTGATGAATGTGATTCACTCTCCTATTGATGAACATGGAGATTGTTTGCACTTTGGGCTATTATGAATAAAGTTGATATGAACATTCTTAGACACATGTTTTGGATCTCTATGTTTTAATTTCTCTAGGGTAAATACCTAGGACTGTAATTGCTAGGCCATATGATAAGTCTATGTTTAACATTATTAAAGCATTGCCTGGTTTCAAAAATAGTCATAATTTTTTTACTTCTGCCATTAGTGTATGAGAGTTCCAGGCGCTCCCCCTCTTTGCCAGTAAATATCAACATTTTATCGAGTCTACTTTATTATTATTATTTTCTCTCTGTCTTTCTCTATATATCTCATCCCCACTCTTTCAGAGAAAGTTGCAGATATGACACCACTTTACCCCTAATGTTTTGAAGTGTGTTTCTTAAAAAACTTTTATATGACCACAGTACTATTATTAAAGTCAGGAAATTAATATTGATACAATACTGTTATCTAACTTAGAGATTTTATTCAGAATTCACCAACTTTGCCCATAAGGGCCTATTTTGCAAAAGAAAATCTGATATTATGTGTCATTTAATTATAATAGCCTTTTGATTCTTAACAGAGTGATTTGTATTAGTTTTTACATTAGAAGCAAATGGCCCTGTGATCTTAATCTCTTTTTAGGCATTATGATCTCCATTTTTATCTTTATTTTTATTTATTTATTTAATCTTTATTTTTAATAAGTTAACTAATTAATTACATAAAGCAATACATTCACATGGCTCAAAATTTTAAAAGCATGAAGTATTCAAAGGGAAAAATCTTTTTTCTACTCTACTCTCAGGTCCCCAATTTGGAGACTCCCCAAATAGAAATTTGTAATCGACCCCTAATTGACTATGTATACTTTTTTTTTACACAAATCTGCTGACTATTGTTTGCCAAACACTTGAGATGGAGGAATTCATTTTCTTTTAAAGCAATGAGGTAATCTGGCAATGATGAGAAAAAGGATTGCTGTAAAGCTACTTCCTCTTTCAAATTAAATTGATCTTAGTCAGATTAAGAAGCTACTTACTACTACCTGTCTCCTTACTTCTCTATCTCCCCCCGCAGGGGACTGTGTCACCAGGACCTAATGCTGAAGCTTGTCACAGGTGAGGGACTTTGTGCAGAGGAAAGAAATAAAAAACTTGATCCACCCAGATGGCTCAAGAAATCCAGATCATCTCTGCCTTTCTCCTCTTGTTCTTATGTTACTTGGGAGAAAGATTCTAGAGGACAGAACTACACAAGGACCGTGTCTAATTTCTGGAGGAAGACCTTCTTTAAGACTCTGGGCTAGGACCCTCTCGGGTCAGTGACAGTGATTCAGGCAAGATTTGCCTTATATTCTGAGAATGGTAACGTGGAAATGGTAAAATAGTCAAGTGTCACAGGCACTGGCAGTGAAGACCCAGCTGTGCAGATGAGTCTTGTCGCTTGCCCCTGGGTATGGCTGTTATATTTTCCAAATACAACATATAACCTGAAAGAAACTTTCCCAAATAAGTGAATTTATTTATATTAAAATTTCCAGTAGGATAACCATAATATATAGCTATTTGCAGGTTGTTTATTCATTATTGGAAATCTTCTTACTCTCTTATGACCTACTTGCATTTAAAAAAGAAAATGGCTCTACTAGTTTTTTCTTTTTTTTCTTTTTTTAAAGATTATAGTGTAGAAAATTTCACACACAAAAAATAGAACACAAATCTCCATATTCTCTTATCCTCCAGCTCCAAGTTTTCAGCTCAAGGACAAGCTTTTTCTATTTCTGCTCGACCCACCTCACCCCCCAACCCTTCATACAGATGGTTGAAGCAAATCCTAAACCAAAGCAAAGCAAATCATCTTATACCATCATTTCATCCATAAATGTTTCAGCATGTTTTCTTAAAAGGCAGTGAGTCTTTTAAAAAAATAATTTAAATTCCTTTATCATTATCCACGATTCCTTAATATTATCAAAGATCTAGTGTTCATATTTCCTTGATTGCCATAATATATAATTGAGCTTCTTTGTTTAAATCAGGGTTCTTGGCTGATGTATCACTTAAGATTCTCTGATCATTATCTTCCTACTCAGTCTCTCTTTTGAGGAGGGTATTTATATTGAAATATAGTTGATTTACTCCCCTGGTGGTTCAGCAGTAAAGAATCCGCCTACAATGCAGGAGACACGGGAGGCTTGGGTTCAATTCCTGGGTCGGGAAGATCCCCTGGAGGAGGGCAGGGCAACCCACTCCAGTATTCTTGCCTGGAGAGTCCCATGGAAAGAAGAGCTGGTGTTCTGTAGTCCATAGGGTGGCAAAGAGTCAGACGCGATGGAAGAGACTGAGTATGCATGAGCACATAGCTGATTTATAATATTACATTTGTTTCAGTTATACAATACAGTGAATCAATATTTTTACAGATTATACTCCATTTTATTATGAAATAATGACTATTTTTTCTGTGCTGTACAATACATCCTTGGGGTTTATTTACTTCATACATAGTAGTTTTTTAATTTCAATTTTTTAAATTCTGAAAGTATGATAACACATTTACAGGAGACTTGGAAAATACACTGTATATTACAATTATTTTTTAAGGAGATAAATTAAGATTTTTAGTTGGAGTTTTAGTATCAAACTCTCAAAAATTAATAGAATGAATATGTAGAGAAATAGAATGATATACTAGACCTGAAAAACACTATGAACCAATTCAATATAATTAAGATTTATACAATTTTTACACAACAGTAGGACACAAATTCTATTCAAGTTCCCATAGACTGTAAATTGGGAGACTCTGGAACTTATCCAAGGACATAAAACAACGTGCAAAAATTTCATGGTCTTAAAGGTATTGAAATCACACAGGGTCTGTTCTCTTATCACAGTGGAATTACGTTAGAAACCAACATAAAAAGATATTTGAAAATAACCCACATCTTTTCAAGTGCAATGTGACATTTACTAAGAGAGTTACTCAGTCTCTCTCTATTTTCTTGATAAAGGATATAAATCGGAAAATATTTCTTAAAGTTAACCTTTACTGTAGGTAAGCTGCAGTTGCAGGTATGGTGCAAATTCAAACTGAAATAGTATTTAAAAGCATCCATTGGCAGAGTTCTCTAATTTACCACGGCAGATTTGAACTATAATAACTGAATAAGGTAAATCTATTACTTTGCAGACAAAGTATAAATATGTATGTTACACCAGATTACATTAAAATGTCTGTTAGTTTATTTTTCATTACCATTCCTGCTGTCAGTTCCACTTTCTCATTCACCTTAGTTATAGCTTAGTACTTAAAGTATTGAGTGGTCAAAGTTCAAACTTTAGGAGGAATGAAATGGCATTTCTTGGTCTTAAATTCTAATTATGCACCACAGGCTGAATTGTAGCTCTTTTCTCTCAAAATGTGTAGGTTTTCTGTTGATAAATTGGCATCTGTATTAGGGTGCAACCTTAGGGTAACTGACTGCTTACTTTTTAAGTTTTGTTAAACGCATATAGTGTGTTTGTATTTGCTGCATAATTGAGAAGTTTCATTTTTGCCCAAGTATTTTTTATTGTAAAGCTTTTTAGGAATTTGAAATCTTTCATCTTTGGAAAGAAATCTCAAGTTAATATTAAATCTTATTTTCAGTGGTTGAGTACTCAGATCCTGACTGAGGTGGTTTATTTGTAATACACTCTTTGTATCCTTAGGATCCTTAATTTAAAGTATACTGTATTTAATATTTTTAAAACACACAGTGTTTTAAAATACAATGTAATGTTAACTTTTTAATTAACTTCAGTTTTTGGAGTCCTGTATTATTAACTTTAGGTCAGTAGTATAATTTTATACACTATAGAGATTTTGTTGTGTCCTAGCTTTGTATTTTAATGCTTGCTGCGTTCAGTGTAAATGTTTCCTTATTGTTTTGTTTTTACCATGAAGATCAGAATTTGTGAGAAAGAGTTAGATGCAAAGGTTAATTGAGCACCTATACATTTGGCTGTTTAATTAAAATTCAATTCCTCAGTAAACAGTAGTCACATTTTAGATGCTTAGTAGCTTCAGGTGGCAGTGGCTACTGTATTGGACAGCACAAATACAAGAACAAAATGGCTCTGTCACTGCAGAAAGGTCTTTTGAATAGTGCTGCTTTGCAGTGAGTTAGGTTCTGTCTAGACTCTGGGAATACAGAGATAAACATGACTGACAAGGCAAACACTTAGCTCCTGGTGGGGTTGAGAGATGGCAAACAAATAGCTGATGTCCATCATGTCATCATTAGGAAGAAAGATGAAAGTGGGTAAGAGAGAAGATGTAATGAAACAGTGTGCGGGGAGGTACCTGTTAACTAGGTGGTCAGGAAATGCCTTCTTAATATTTGCATGTCAGTGAATGAAGAGAAGGAGCAAGTCTTGTGAAGACCTGTAGGAAGACCCTTCTAGGCACAGGGAACAGCAAGTGCAAAACCCTGAAGTGAGAACAGATTGGACATACTTGAGGAATGGCAGCAAGGCATGTGCAAGTGAGGTCCTGGGAGAATGGTGGGTGATGAGGGGGGACATGACGGACAGTAGCCACATCATGTGGTACCTTGTGGTCTGTGGTAAAGACTTAGAATTTTAACCTGAGTGTGGTGAAAAGACATTGGAGGGTTTTGAGCAGAGGAGTGACATGATCTAAATTATGTTTATTTAACTTTAATATGCCAGATTTACAAATAAAACAGTTAAAAACCCCCATGCCCTCATTCTCCAACTCTAGCAAAATGGGCCCAACTGAGATCATTGATCCCATGGATGACCTGTCCTTCCTTTATATATATTATCTCCTTTATCCTTCCCTGTAATATTGTGAAGTAGGATTTGTGTTTTAAAAGATCACCCTGGCTGCCGTGTAGAGAGTTAAGTTTAGGGGGGCAAGAGGAAAAGCATGAGGGCCTTTGGGAGCCTGAGACAGCAGTCTTAAGTGAGAGGTGATGGTGGCTTGGAGTCGAACGGCAGATGGTGGTTGAAGTGATGAGAAGCAGCCAGATTCTGGTGAAACCAGCAGGAATGCTGGTGTATGTAGTTAAGGAAAGAGGAGCAGGGGTGATGCCTGTACTGTGGTCCAGATGATGATGTGACTGCCCATAGGAGAGTTCAGTTTATTCATGTTAAGTTTAAGATACCTAGTAGAAGTCCAGAGGTTGTCAAGGACACATTTTTAGGTTAAGAAAAAGAGGAAAACCCAGTGAAGGTAACTAAGGAGATATGCTGCAATAGCTAGCTGTTGATTTATGGTCTGAGTTTGGCCTCCAGGTTTGCTAGAGCTGGAGCTAGCTATTGTAGTGTCTCATGTCCCATATCCCAAGCAACCCCTCAGCCACTGGCAGACTGGAATGATTGGTCCTCTGGATAGTAGGGAATCAGTGTTTCAGGTAGGAGAACATGATACATTGAAGAATACTGCTGAAGAATTTAGACAAACACATTGATTTGTGAAGGTATTAAATGCCTTTAATGAGCAATAGAATTTCTAGAGACTATAGTAACTCTTAAATGGAACACTAAGTAGAAGATTTTCTTGTATACTTTATAAATATTGCATTAGTAGTTCAAAATCAGAATTTTATTAAATTTTACTTTCTCCCTTTTTTTCTCATTTTAAGTAGATGAAATGCATGTAAAAATGAAAGCACCAAAAAGAACTGTGGGTGAAAGTTGGATGGCCTAACAGTTTATTCAGATTTTAAGATTTATTTACATATTATATCATTAGCAAAAGGTGTGTTATAAGGGTAAATTTGTAAGTGAATATTGACAAGTTGTTAAGTTTCTGCTTAAAGTCTTCTTTGCTATTTTAAGTTATTGTTTCTTACAGATTTTCTAATCTGTGCTTATTTTACTAGGAGTCATGGCTTTGAAAGAATTACCTTACTGATTTCAAACACCATTTTAGGAGTAATTTTCCATATGCCTTAAAAGAAATAACCAAGCAAAAAAAGGAAAGGGACAAATAAAAGATATTGCCATTCTCATCCACTGTTTAACCTGACATTTTCAGAAAACAGTCTCACACTGAACTTTGTACACTGCAAGTAGTTGTTATCTAGACTGTGAAGTAAAGATAAAAGCTGTAGTATCTGATCTTAAACAAGTCACTTTAAGCCCTGGACTTCCAATTTTACTTAGTTTTTATTTTTATTTGTAATCTGTGAAGTGAATGTTTTGTGCTAAATGAGTGTCAGTTATCAAATTGTATAGATAAGAATTTAATAAAAATTTGCTTAGAGTGGATAGTTTGTTTGTGAGAGGCACTGTGTAATTACTGAGTCTTTGAGAGCATAACATCACTAGTTTCTGCTCTCATTTATATACACAAGGAAGCGTAATGTAACTGTTATCAGTATCCTGATGGAAGAGGGATAATTGAAGAAAAGCAGTTCTCTTTTTTAAAATAAGTGAAAAGAACAAATTATGGATGAAGTTTCACTGGAAAAGTGTAAGCCTGGAAGTTATTTGAAATGTTTACCTGAAGTAAGAGCAGATAAACGTAAAAACAAATTACCAAATAAAACTTGACAAGCAGATACAGATACTCAAGGTGCAATTCCCCAAATGAGCAAACGCTTGAACAGATTTTAAAGTCTTTGTCAGAAGGTTCTTAAACTTATCAAAAGGAAGAAATTACTTGGAGAATCAGTGAGGCTCTTTGGGCAGAGTTCAGAGGATATGCTCAGAAGTGATAAGTATGTTGTAGGCAGAGAAACTTCATTCACTGAAGTTTTTTGGTCTCTCACTGTAAGTAAATTATTATGACAGATAATTAGATGCCCTAAGGTATATTCTTTGATCTCTTAAGTGATTCATAAATTGCAAAAATCAATACAAAATCTTAAAATTGATAAAAATGTGTGTCAGACTCTAGTCATGAGATGGAAATCATACCAGTGATTTTCACAGAGAATTTAATACAACCGGTTGTTAACTAGGCATTTCCACTTAATAGTGGAAAGACAAAAGGGAACAGCAAGGTCTTGTCGGAAGCCACCACTGCCTCCTGACCGGAGAGCAAAGAGAAGAGGGCAAGTGGCTGGAAAGAAAGGCTGCAGCCCAAACTCAGGCCTCGAGGAAGGGGTTTGCACTCAGCTGGGACTAATGTCTTTGGGATCAGGAGAGGGGCCCAGTGGGGTAAGGGTACAGGGCTCAGCGAAGAGGGTTCTGCTGGCTGGCGCTGGTGTTCTAGGGGCACGGTGATACTGGTTCTGTGTCAGGAAGATACAGACTGGAACCAACTCTGGCTGCTAGAATGAACTGCTGCTGGCCTGAAGAGTGGTTGGGTTGCACTGGTGGCAAAAGGAAGCAAAAAATAGGACTAGGAAGCAAACAGAAAGTGCCGCATTTTCCTCCTCCAGCTTTCTGGTCTCAAGTACCCCTTGACTTCCAGGTGGCTCAGTGGTGGAGAGCCCTCCTGCCAGTGCAGGGACAGATTTCAATCCCTGGGTTGGTAAGATCTGCTGGAGAAGGAAATGACTACCCATTCCAGTATTCTTGCCTAGAATATCCCATGGAAAGAGGAGCCTGGCGGGCTGTAGTCCACGGGGTTGCTGAAGAGTCTGACACAGCTTAGTGACTAAACAAAAACAAGCACTTTATTGGCAGAGCCTAACAAGAAGCAAACTGTAAAGGAGAAAATGTGACTCACCCCCAGGATCACAAAGTAAGAGCGTGGAAGGGTAGTTTTAAGGCTGAGAAACAAAAGCTCAATAACTTGCAGGAAGAAAAATGAATCTACATCTTTCACACAAGGCATATTTAAGTGTCATTAGAACTTTATAGTCAAGAAATGCTATAGGAATTAATAGGAGAAGACAGATCCTTGTTAGGATAAACAGACAAGGCAGTGTTGGAGAGTAGTGTTTTAATGTGAATGTGATTTTAGCAGGCAGAAGTGAAGTGAGGGATGATTGCAGTAATGGAAGGAGATATTATAGGGTATGAGAAAGCTATAAAATTGCATAATGGAGGACATGGGACAGACCTGGATCAAATTGGTTTCTACTGATGACTAACTTTAATGCTGAAAGTCATTTTTTGTCTCTGACTCTCATTTCTCTTTCATCCTTGATCCTTTAGGCATTGAAGACTATTATTGGTTGGATCAAAACCATGTTTTAGGACCATTAATTTAGAGTTTCTGGAGTTGGAGGTGACAGAGAATCAAATATGGAGATACTTTCTTGAGCAAGTAAGTTGTTACTTGCTCCAGATACAGTTTTCTTATTAACACAGAAGTTTTTAATCAGGTCCATGGATAAGGTTGAGAATATCCTTCAATGCGTGAATATAATTACATGTGATTTTTATGTTGTCAAGGAAGAGGTTTCAGGTGTAATTTTCATCAAAATGAGATTAAATAAAAGGATGTTTGGAATTTGGTAGACCATTAAATGTAAGTAAACTACTCAAAGCATATGGGTGTACTGTCATTATTCACTTTATTGTGCACTTAATATGTTGAAGGCACTTAGGAAAAAGAATGTAGGGTAATAAAAGTATATCAGTATAGTAGGGAGCTGGTCCTGCTCTTTCATGGGAGGCATAGGTCCTAGGGAGGGCTGCCTGCCTAGGTAGTGATTTGTGCTAAGATATAGAAGGTGAAAAAGGAGTTAACGATGAAGACACTGAGGTGGTGAAATTGTGGCATTTTTAACAAAAGTTTATTGACAGTATTACCATAAATTTCCCTAGTGATTTGTTTTGAGGGTCCGCAGGCTGCTCTTGAACTTCCATAAGGAAGCGTGTTGAATATTTCTCAGATAGCCTTTGGAGGCTATCTATTAAATTCACAGATTCAAGTTAGAGGAGCCAATGTGGCCTAAGCTGGTGGTCTTCAATTTTGACCTGATGTCTAGATTTTTTTTAATCTTGGGTTGAACTGTGGAGTTACAAAAGATATTATTTTCATTGTGGTAAGATGTCCATAGCATAAAAATTAGCATTTTAACCATTTTTAAAGTGTACTGATTGGTGGCATTAAGTACATTTCACATTTTTCATGTTACCAGTCTGAAACTCGGTACACATTAAATAACAGCTTCCTATGCTCTTCTCCCTCCAGGTACTGGGAACCGCTATTGCATTTTTCCCCTTTATTAATTTGACTGTTCTGGTACCATGTATCAGTAGAAACTGAAAACACTGTTTTATGTCTGGCTTAACTTCACTTAGCATGATATCTTTAAGGTTTATTCATGTTGTGGCACTACTAGCATTTCATTCCTTTTTTTTTTTTTTTAAATGGAGTTCATTTTTTAGAGCAATTTTAGATTCGTATTAAAATTGAACAGAAAGTACGGAGTCCTCATACACTACTCCTACCCCCATGGATGCACAGCCTCCCTCACGTCAGCGTCCCACACCAGAGTTGTGTATCTGTTGTAAAATACAAACCTCAGTGATACATCATTTACACTGGAGTCCTTGGTTTATGTGAGGGGTCACTCTTCTTGTTGTACAGTCTGAGTTTTGTGTAAAGACATAGTGTCATACGTGGTATTTTCACTGATCCAGAAGCAAGTTGCCCTCCAAATACACATTCTGCATCTATGGATTCAGAAAGCCACAATCCATACACATGATACACCATCTGCAGTTGGTTGAATATGTGGAGGCAGAACGGTATGGAGGGTTAACAGTATTCTTCACCACTATGCATTCACAGTTTAAAAGAACATGCCAGTTTCACTTAAAATTGTTCTTAATTAAGTAAAAAATTACTAATCTTATTAAGTCACAATCCTTGAAAACACGTAATTTTAATATTCTGTGTGGTGAAATGGAAAGTGTGCCTGAAGTATTTTGGCTGCATGCCAAAGAATGATGGTTGTCTCGAGGAAATGCACTTGTCATTCTGTTTGTATTTTCTGCAATGGACATGATTTTAATTTAAATGACTAACTATGCTTATTCAGACTTGGGTATTTGTAGATATTTTCTCAGAAATGAAAAAAATAAGCCTATCAGTTTCAGGAAAATAGTGTCTGTGCTAGAGATAAAATTTGAACTTTCAAGCAAAAATTAATATTTTTGGAGAACTTGTATCCACCATCTGAGTTTTATCTGTATATTCTATTTTTTTGCTCTTCATTTTTTTCATCTCTCTTCATTAGGCTTATTTAGAAGCTGCTAGAGGATTTACACACACACACACAAATTCATATATATATATATATATATATATATATATATATATATATATATATATAATATAAAATGAAGGAGAATATATGTATTCTCCTTTATTTCCAAGGACTGTTTTAACAGAGCACAGTGCTTGAGCTTGGCAGTTTTCTTGTTTGAGCGTACTGACTGTACTGACTGCAACGCTTCGCTCTGTTGGTTCCCACTGCTGTTAGGAAGTCAGCTATGAGTCTGAACTGTTGCTACTTTATAAAAGTTACTTCCCTCCCCACCCCCCCTACCTCCCCCATAAGACTTTGCTCCTTGTCTTTTATTTTCTGCTGTTTGACAATGATGTATCCAGGTGTGGTTTTCTTTTTTATTGATTTTCCTTGGAATTCAGTGAGCTTCTTAAATCTGAGATCTTGAGTGAAGTGTCTAAACACATCTGAAAAATTCTCATCTTTAAAATATTAATGCCATTTTTCTCCTTCCCTTTAAAGACTAATTGATTGTATATAAGACCCACTTACTGAATTTTTTGTTTCTCTTTGTCTCATTCAAACATACATTTGTTGAATTTGTTTTATTTTTATTTTTCAGTTCTAGAGTTTCTGTCCAGTTATTCCAGCACTGTTTGCAGAAAAAGACTCTTGTTTCTCTTTTGGATTGCTTCGGCTCCTTTGTCTGAAATCATCAGTTGACTGTACTTGTAGGCCTGTCTTGGGGCTCTTCCACTGACCTATGTTTGTCTGTTCGTTCACCAGTTCTGTGCTGTCTTGATTACTGTAGTACAGTAAGCCTTGAAATCGAGTGGTGTGAGTCCTCCAACATTGTTCCACTTTGGTCTTGTGTTGGGTAGTCTAGTGCTTGCCTTTGTGTGTAAACTTCAGAAATCATTTTGTTGATAACTATAAAGTAACTGGCTGGGGTTTTGATTGGAATTGTGTTGAATCTATAGATCTAGTTGGGAACAATTGTTGCGTTAACTACTGAGATGATGTATAACTGGGATTGTTTTATGTAAGAGCTCTTTTTACTTCCAGTTCACCGTTACTCTGGCAGGGAGCCCTTACAGGTTCAGCTTGAAGTAGGGATAATATACCAGAGTCCCCATGTTTGTCTGGCTCTGGAGTATGACTTTTCCCTGTGAGGCCTCTGAAAGGTTAGTTCCGTTTTCCAGGCTTTTCGTTGGAATTGGGTATTTGGTTCCACAGCCCTTGGAACCTGAGTACTGTGATCTTGCTTTATTTTGGGGACCCAGCAATTGTTCATCACCTTGTTACCTCTTGAATGCTTTTGAGTTGTTAAAAATTATTTCATCCAGCTTTTAAAGTTATTTTCAGGACGGGAATCAGTTCTAATTTCCTCCTCTATCATTGCTGAAAATGAGTTTCCCCAGTTTCCTGTCTCCCTCATAGAATTGGTGGTCAGTGTATTTAGACTTTAAAATTTTGTGTAAATTCTTGGAGGAGCGGGATGAATTCTCCCAACTTTTGAATGTCTGTTGACACCTTCCAGACAGTAATAGGTAAGTAGATCTTCAAAAGCTCTACCTGTGGTGAATAAATGATGCAGTTGAGTTTTTGTGTGGTCTGGTTAGTATAAAATGTGCCTTGGTTTTGGGCACTGAACAGTTGGGCAAAGAACCTACCAGTAGTTTTGGGTTTGTAGTATAGATTGCTACTCATCTGTCCCAGTTTTCATTCATTCTCTCTCCGTGATAGAATTCCCAGTTTTTTGCTGGGCTGTGCTTACTCACTCACTCAGCCAGGTCCCGACTCTCTGCGACACCATGACTGTAGGCCACCAGGCTCCTCTGTCTATGGGGATTCTCCAGGCAAGAATACTGGAGTGAGTTGCCATGCCCTTCTCCAGGGGATCTTCCCAACCCAGGGATGGAACCCAGGGCTCTCACAATGCGGCCATATTCTTTACCAACTGAGGCACCAGGGAAACCCAAGAATACTGAAGTGGGTGGCCTACCCCTTCTCCAGAGGATCTTTCCAACCCAGGAATCGAACTGGGGTCTCCAGCATTGCAGGCGGATTCTTTACCAGCTCAGCTAAAAGCTCACATACATGTATGCATTTAAGCAGACTTCAAATCCAGCTAATTTTTATTCTTGCTATACATCCCCCTTTCTCCTAGTCTGTACCAGCATTGTTTCTTGAGCTTGTCACGTCTTGCCTGTATTGCTCAAGTAGACATACAACTACTTCTTTGTTTAGAGTCTTGTAACTGATATTTTCTTTTTCATCAGCAGAAATGAAAGAACTTTTCAACTATGTTACTCCTGTGCTTGCAGAATTGATTTTAGTGTCCTTAGTTTTCAACTCTTTGTGATCTGGTCCCATTTGTCATTCCTAACCTTACATTTGATACCCTAATAACACCAAATATTAAAAATTTCCCTCCCCTTGTATTTGTGGTTCCTTACGACTGTGTCCTTTCTCATGCCTAATCCAGGGTTAACTTTCTTTTAAAATAAATTAGTTTCAGGTATTTTTTTAGTTTAATCAACTTTACATGTTTCTGAACATGAGAATAAATAGGCTCTGCTGTTGAATGCAGTGTAGCCTGAAATCTACACTGTGTTTATATAGTGTTTATATATCTAGTGGTTTTTATCCTAAGTTGCAAATTTTGTTTTTCTTAAGATAATCTGTTAGAAAAAGTGATTGTAATATGTGAGTCATAAAATTAAATTGTTTCAGAATTGGGCTTATCTAGACCAGTCTCCTGTTTCACATATAAGGAAATTGTGGCCAGGAGAAATTAGTGATTCTGTCAAGTCAAAATTAGTTAGAAGCAGAATCAAGGTCTGTCGTGAGTTTCATCCTAATATAAATATCTGCTTAACGAAAATCTTCAAGTGTGTTGAAGTTTTCAAGTGTTCTTATCCCTGTAGTACATCTAGGATTACCACACCATGTTTCAAGGGCCTGTAGTTCTTGTGTGAATAGCAACTTGGGTAATGAACTGAGCAGTATGCATTCTTAATTTATGCCTTAACAACTCTGATTCTGTAATGAATGGTTTGCTTACAGTCGCTTTAATATACTTACCTTCTTGACAGTTCATTCTGGGAGGAATAGTTAAGTGTTTAAGTGAAACAGGCATGGTAGATACAACACTTAACAGTTATGTGTGTCTTTGTTTTTAGCATCAAGCATTGCACGATTCTCTCGAATAATGTAGATCACCTTTTACTGAATTTAACACTGTCTGATATCATGGTCTCCCTGGCAAATGCCTCAACTTTGCAGAAGGATTCCAGTTGGATAGAAAGGATAAGGAAATTTGTAACAGAAACCCTTGAAGATGGGTCTAGGCTAAACAGTAAGCAGCTGAACAGATTGCTTGGTGTCTCCTGGAGGTTAATGCAGATGCAGTCAGACAGAGGTGGGTGTCAATGCTCTGTCCTTACTTAAGAGAGGGGCTCTTACGCATACTGTTAATGTTGAGCATCTAATTTTGAGTTCATACCTGTCAAACATTTCATAGTCATTTACGTTCGAGCCATAAAAGGTAGCCAGCATAATCATGAAGGAATGTCTGCTTGAACCCTGATGGCTGAGAACACCCCCTTTTCGGTGGGTAGGTCCACTCTGAAGCTGATGGGTAGGTTTTCTACTAGATTACATAGTTGGAGTGAAAGAAGGTAAGTTTTATTAATAGGAAATGACATTGAGCCTAAGGATAAAGAAATACTTTTCTGATCTAGTTTGACTAGAAATTGGTGGATCCTTATCTCTTTACCTTTCTTGTAACTTGAAGTTATGTTGCATTAAGTCAGTTTTTAGTGTGACTTACTAATTCTTTTCATTCAAGCAGAACTTTGCTGTTTGGTTCCTGGCTTATCCACCTTTCTAGTATTGTGGTATTTGTTGTCCTTTCCTAGGTTTGTTGTCTCTTAGGAAAATTTGTACTGTAATCTCCGATTGGTTTGACTTTTTTATTAGGCCATTGATGTAGGATTTTGATGGTAGTCATCAGTTTGTGGCTAAAATCTGCTTCCTCATAGGAACAAGGTGCTTCTGTGCTTTTTAGAAGAATTATGGTGCTGGTGAAGAAACATTTTGACTCACATGCAGCTGTTTTCTCTTGTTTCTTAGAGGCTACAGAGTCTCTCATAAAGGCAGTTTATACATTGTATCAGCAGAGAGGCCTTCTCCTTCCAGTTCCGACTTTGTTACTGAAGTTTTTCAGTAAAAGCTATCAAAAAGAAGAACTGAGATCTTACAGAATCCGGTACAGTTCCTTTGTTATTTTGCTTTTCTTTTTCTTACCAGGTTACTTTGTAATCTGTATGAATAAGATGATAGGGTGATTAAATCTTTGGAGAAAATTTTCTTTTTATCCTTTTTGGTTTTATTTTTTTTTTTAAATAAAAAGGCATACATAATAGTTTCAGTAACCTTTATACACATAACTGAGAAGGTAAAAGTCTCTTTGAGCATATATTTCCACTTGTCTGCTTAACAGCTAAAGGACAATTATTGGAACCACCTGTAGCAGCCTCAGAATTTTGTTTTGCTTCCCATAAAAATTATGGAGGTTTAACCTCCGGCCCTTAGTGACATATTGGGACACATGGTATAAGAATGAGGGCAGTAGAAGAGGAGAGGTGTACAATAGGTGAAAGAGATTAAAAGGTGCAAACTGAGTTATAAAGTAAATAAGTCATGGGGATATAATATACAGCATAAAGAATATGACCAGTAACTTTTATTAGGACAGGTGGTTACTAGACGTATGGTGACCATTTGCAATGTGTACAGATGTCAGACTATTATGTGATACATACCTGAAACTAACATAATACTGGGTGTCAAAAATGTTTCAATAAATTTTTAAATGGTGGTATCTTAAAGAGCAAAAGTGTCCAGCTTGGTTTGGTGCTGTCTGGTGATGCAGACAACACGAAGAGTAGAACTCAGGAATCAGTCTTAGATGTGGTGAGTTTGAGGTTTACTTGGGATAGTCTGGAAGAGATGTTTGGGTGAAAGATAACGGGATTTGTGGTACCTCAGCATACATAGGTAGTTGTTAGAACATATTCAAGTCTTTACTGTGAGTCAGGTGCTTTTCTTAATTTTTCAGTAATTCTCATACTTTTATGTAGGTACTGTTGGTTTCTGCCTTATAGAAGGAAGCTTAGGTTAAATAAGTTGGTGAGTGTCATGCTGTTAAGGGCAGCCAGACTGAGACTTAAGTTCAAGTCTGGTAGACTCCAAAGGTTGTGTGTAAATCACTGAACTCTTGGGGGACAGCAAAAGTGATTGCCGTGTCCAAGATGAGACATTAGAGAGTGAGCAAGTATGTGCAAGAATGGAAATAACCCAAGTTTGAAGCCACTTAATGTGGGGGCACCCTATACTGAATGCATAAATGACTTAATATAGTAAAACGGTCATTACAAATTAGTGTAAATAGTTCACAAGCTAAGTAGAGCCTGTGTCCTTTAAGATAAAATTACAATGTACATAGTGCCCCAAACTACATAAACTTTTAAAATACAGTGGGTAAAACCTTAGAGAATACTATAGATGAATATAGTATGCCAGTCATCTTATAGGCTCTCAAATGTTTAAATAAATGTGGTGTATTTCCCTTTTCTTTGATGGCCTTAGATACCGTAGTAAAGTGTTATCACGTTGGTTGGCTGGTTTACCACTGCAGCTTGCACATCTCGGCTCCCAAAATCCTGAGCTTTTAACACAGTTTGTTGACATTATCCATACTGCTGCAGCCCGAGCAAATAAAGAGCTACTCAAAAGTTTACAAGTTACTGCTCTCCGAATCTATGGTAAGAGTGTTGTTTACCTGTGTATGTAATAATCGGTCTACCCCGACTTAAGAACAATGTTTCAAAGGGGAGATCTTTAGGTTTTACTTTTCCTTCAAATTATACATTAATTGTACCATGGTAAAATGAATAAAATATCAAACAGTAAATTCATTTTCAATAGTATTACTTAATACAATAGTTTAAGAAAACTAAACGTTGGAGATGTTTCTTCAGATCTTAAATTATCTTTTAAGCCACGAAATTCACAAATTCAAAACTGATCAGGTATTTTTATAGAATTCTTTTGAAACTTTGATGGCAAATTTTACTTATTTAATCGTTATTGAGATCTTGTACGGCTTTCATATATTAACGTTTCACTCACCCCTGAAACCTTTTCATTCTTTTAGCAAAAATATCAATAAAAATATACATATATGCATATGTATAATTAGTATTTATTATTAGGACACAGTTTATATACCATAAAATTGGCCATTTTACACTGTGCAATTCATTAATTTTTATCATATTCCCAAGATTGTGCGATAGTCACTATTATCTTATTCCAGAATATTTTTATCACCTCAAAAAGAAACTCTACCATTAGTAGTCCATCCCTATTTCCTCATTTCTTCCTACCTCAGCTCCTGACAACCACTGCTCACCATTTCTGTCTCTCTGTATTTGCCTGTTTTCATCATTTCTCACAGATGACATTGTGTGATGTGGATCTTCTCAGTATGGCTTCCGTCACTTGGCATACTGTTCTTAGGATTTACGAGCATATACGAGTACTGTATTTCTTTTTAATGCTGAGTAACATTCCACTGTTGAATATACACCACTTTATATTTACCCATTTATTAAATGACAAATGTTGGTTTGTGTCTACCTTTTGTGTGTGGTATTTAAAAATCTGTATTTTTCAGTATTGCTTATATGTAGGAGTGTGTGTGTATACTCAGATAAGTCTTTGGTTTTAAATTCAGTTCAGTTTAGTTGCTCAGTCGTGTCCAACTCTTTGCAACCCCATGAACTGCAGCATGCCAGACCTCCCTGTCCATCACCAACTCCTGGAGCCCAACTAAACCCATGTCCATGAAGTCGGTGATGCCATCCAAGCATCTCATCCTCTGTTGTCCCCTTCTGCTCCTGCCTTCAATCTTTCCCAGCATCGGGATCTTTTCCAACGAGTCAACTCTTTGCATCAGGTGGCCAAAGTATTGGAGTTTCAGCTTCAGCATCAGTCCTTCCAATGAACACCCAGGACTGATCTCCTTTAGGGTGGACAGGTTGGATCTCCTTGCAGTCCAAGGGACTCTTAAGAGTCTTCTCCAACACCACAGTTCAAAAGCATCAATTGTTCTGCGTTCAGCTTTCTTCACAATCTAACTCTCACATCCATACATGACCACTGGAAAAACCATAGCCTTGACTAGACAGACCTTTGTTGACAAAGTAATGTCTCTGCTTTTTAATATGCTATCTGAGTTGGTCCTAACTTTCCTTCCAAGGAGTAAGTATCTTTTAATTTCATGGCTGCAGTCACCATCTGCAGTGACTTTGGAGCCCAGAAAAATAAAGTCAGCCACTGTTTCCACTGTTTCCCCATCTATTAGCCATGAAGTGATGGGGCCGGATTAGGTTGATATTATAATTGTCCCTGTTTGGCAAAAGTGCTTGTTTTTTTTTTTTTTTTTTTTTTTTTTTTTTTTTTTTTTACTGTTTTGCTTTGTTTCTAATACCTTTAACTCCATCAGTTATTATTTCAAATAACACACTTGAATATTATGAAATCGAGTGTTAAATGTTATCTTTAAATAATGATTGTATTTAGTCTTACTCTAGGCAGTACCTTAAGCCATACATATATATTTTTTTTTCATGTAGTTGATATGTTAGAATTCAACATAGCACAGTGAAAATGGTCAGTCTGCTTTATTAATTCTTGTTTGTATATCTTTTAAAATTTAACTTGTCTTCCTGCCTCACTAGATCCACAAGAAGGCACAGTGGTGGTTCTGTCAGCAGAGTCTCAGCAGCTTTTGGTCCAGCTTGTGTATTTTCTACCCAGTCTGCCTGCTGACTTGCTTTCTCGGTTAAGCTGCTGCTGTATTATGGGAAGACTCAGTGCAAATTTGGCTGCCATGCTTATCGGGATACTGCACATGAGGTAGCATGCTAAAGTGAGCTGTATTTCAAGTGTATAATCTTCTCCCTCACCCTTCCCCTGTCACTGGCAGTTTATGAACTGACTTTATAAAATGCCGCCCCTCCCTTCATTTGCTCTTAAAACAGCAGTTAAAACTGTTGATGATACTGGGTAAGAGGAAGGTCACTGGGGCAAGACTGTTCCAGGTGGTTTGCTTAGCGGTTTGCATTGTCATGGTTGCAGTCACTAAGTCCATGGGCTGTAGTCCACCAGGCGCCTCTGCCCATGGGATTTTCCAGGCAAGGATACTGGAGTGGGTTGCTGTTTCTTTTTCCAGGGGATCCTCCTGACCCAGGGATTGAATCTTGTTCTGCTACACCACAGGTGGATTCTTTACCGCTGAACCATCAGGTAGAAACATACAGTGATTTGTGTAGGTGCATTGAAACAAGGGTTAAGATTATCAGAAGTGTGTAGCCATAGTAAGGATTCAGTGACGGATGAGAGTGCTGTGTTTTAAAACTTCTGGTGTTATGAAATTGTAATACAGGTCTTTCTTTTTGGAAGGGAGCTCAGTTCAATGTAGGTGGTGAAATAAAAGCTTGCGGACTCAGACAGGGAATCATTAAAATATCTGTGGGTGGGTGGGTGGGTGTGTGTGTGTGTGGCAAAATATACATAACCTAAAACTTCCCATTTTAACCAGTTTTAGGTATACAGTGAGAATTGTTTGGGGCATTAAGTACATTCACACTGTTGTGCGACTGCTACCACTATTCATCTCCAGCACTGTCATCGTTGCAGACTGAAACTCTGTACTGATTATTTCCCCTTCTCCCAGCCCTTGTTTACCACTATTTTGTCTTCATGATTTTGATATATTCATCTGTTAATGGATACTCGGTTGTTCTGCCTTTTGGCTGTTACAAATAATGCAGCTATAAACATTGGTGTGCAGACACCTGTTTGAATCCTTTTAATTCTTTTGGCTGTATACACAGAAGTAGAATTGCTGAATCATATGTTAATTTTCTGTTTAATTTTTCAAGGAGCTACTTTCCAGAATGTGACTGTGGTGTTTTACTCTCAAAGGTCTTAAAACTAATAATGTTTCATGTTGCTAGTGTTCAAAGTATCCTTTAAAATGTAATGTTTGTATCAGGCATAGTACTTTCATATTCAGCCATTTGTTACTGATTGTGGCTCAAGGCCAGGGTCTGATACAGTTTTAGGCAGGAGTTGAATCTGGGCTGTAGCTGAAAAATTTAAAAACTAGCTTCTTTGTGGCTTCTTGTGCAGACCCTCTGCCCCAATTAAACAGGAGTGGCTCGCTTTATTAGTAGACTTTCTTTAGCTTTGTTTGCCAGTCTCTTCGTACCAGGATAAGACGTATGTTTGAATGTTGTCGCCCAAATTGTGCTTCATAACTGATAATTACTTTTTCCTTTTAGCAAAAGAGAGCTGTTTGCAATATGTTGTCTATATATGAAACCCCTCTTTGTCTAGTTCAGTACTAAATGCCAGGTCTTTAAGAAATACAATTTAACTTAAGTGGTTTTATGACTGTTAACTTCCAGTAGAGGGCACTCATTTCCCATGATAGAACTTGTGGAGGATCTGTTTTGGCATTCATTTAAAAGTGACTTTTGAACACCTCTTAAAATTAATTCTCTTTAGAACTTGTATTTAGTATCTTTTTTGGCATTAATTACGATTGACTTGTGCTCAATAACTTTGGTCAAGGATTTTTTCACAAGTCTTTTTTTACATTTTTTTGTGGGTTTGTGGTGAGTACTGAGAAAATATTAATTTACAAGTAATGGTAATAGAAGTTTATAATCATCAAAAGCAAGTTGTCATGTAGTTAAAAGTGTACCAAGTTAAACTTTGCCTTTTAGCATTTGCACAGAGTCTTAGTAGACTTCTCTTTCTGTAGATGTATTGTCCCTATTCAAACTAATCTCTTTAAAAATTAAAACAAGATGGGGCCTTTTCAACTTTCCCAGGTCAGTGGTATTATCATTGCATCACTTTTCCTAGATTTAGAATTGAAGAATAATGTTCGGTTATTCTTAAGGAATGATGTTCTTCTAAGGAATACCGTTCCTTAGACATCACCTGGGTTATTTCACGTCTTTGGTTTTCCCCTCCGTCCTTGATGGTGACGGTAAACCAGCTAGCTTTCTCACTGTCTCCCACCTGCACCGTTCACCTGAGGCATCCCACTCCTCAGCTCCATCTGTGCCAAGGACTGTTGGCAGGCTCCTTTTCCTGAAATATTCCTTCAATAATTTCTGATTCTCATCTGCTATATTAATTGGGCTCTGCGGTCTAGTTCACTCTGGGTGTTAGCGTTCTGACACTGTTGTCTCCAGCAGGGGAAGTTCATCGGAGAGCAGGTCACCACCAGACCATCTCCGTTTGTTCAGTGTGTGAAAAACCCATCACCTTAGAGTTGTTGGTGTTTAGTTTGTCTTAAAAACTGTACTTAGAATTGCTGTTCCTGCCTTTTTCACTATTCACTTAGAGGTTTTTTGAGTTTTTCCTCTCCATCTACCTGTGGTGTTCTGCTGACCGTTACTCTTCTTGCCCTCTCTGCCCCTAGTTCATTTACAGCTGGTTTGGGGAACATGAGACATGCATGTGGAAACGTAGTCTATGCTGTTAGATAAAAATACCAGAGAAGGGAGAAATTACTGAGAAATTCAGCCTGGTTTTGAAGCAGGGTGAATATGTGAGCTGGCCTGCCAGGAGCAGGTCTGCTTTGCTTCTGTTGTCCAAGCATAATTGATATAGCATCCCTTCTAGTCTCAGAACTGTTCTGGTGTGGCCAGTATGTGTGGTCATTGTAGTTTTAAGGACAGAGTGATACATTGCTTGTCTTTTGTCCAAACTAGATTTTTAAATGGATTTGCTACTCTTTTTAGCCACTGGACAGCACAGTGTTCACTGGGTATAAGAGGATATTAGCTTCTTTTCTAATCACCCATTTTGTACTCATTTCCATTGAGCATCTCTGACTTTTTATAACCTCTTAGCTTGTGATATTCTCTCCCATAGCCCTTTAAGCAAAGAGAAGTCCTTTAAGTAGAAGTGATTCAGAAAAATGTTGCCATTATTTTTAACTCCCCAACTTTTAAGAATGTTAATAAATACAGTTGTTTCAGTGGTTAAAAAAAAAAAAGTGCTTCTCATTGAATTAGAAACTCCTTATTTTGTCTTGACATTTATTCAGATTTCTATTATAAAAGTTTGTCCCAAAAAAAAAATTTGTCACAAAAAGCTATCCAAAAAGATAGCTTTTTGGATCTGATTATTCTCAGCTTTTTGTTTTTTTGCTGTATTCATGGCTGACATTTGCTGTATTCCTTCTTAGTCTTACCTTGAGGAGAGTTTTTAAAGGTATCACTGGAAACTGATCTCATAGCAGGAACCAGATAATCTTCATTTAATGAGAAGCTGCTTTATGTTTAGCTATTCCCTTAAGTCCACTACCAATACTTTAGCTGCAGTATTGTGACGTAGACTAGTTATAAAGCCTCGCAAAGTATAGGAGTGCATAGTTATTGCAGAGTGGCTTTAAATTGAAGTATTCTTTACCTAGTTAAGATGCTTTGGTTTAGGTAGGAAGCAGGAGCTTGTTTAAACTTAGCTCATTCATATAAACAAGGTAAGACTTTTTTTTTTTTTTTTTTAATGAAGATGAGGTAGTAAATACATAGCAGCTGAACCTACTACTGAAAAGCAGAACTTCACCTTGGCTCCTTGAAACTGAGTTTTGAGTGGTGTGGAAAAATTTTCCAGTTGTACCATATAAGTGGGCTGGTTATGCTTTTCAAGGAAACTTTACATAAACATATGTTAGAAATTATATTTTCCATATTACGATACTTGAACCCCCTTACGTGTAAAGATGATACATGCTACGGATTTTTGACTGAGCTCTTAAATTATACTTGTATTCCATAAAGAATAGTCATATATTCTGTGCTTTATTCCTGAGTCTTCAATTTGGTCACTTCTAGTACTAGGTCTCCATTGTTTATTGTAGATCATCATTTTCTGGATGGAAGTCTTCAGTGAAAGAATGGAATGGAAGTGATCAGTTAAACATCAGTAATGAGGACTATTTCAGCTTCTTATTTTCAACACTTACAGGTAACTGCCCTGATCCACCAAGTTAAGGAAAGGAAAAGAACCTAGTATGAAAATTCTCCTGAGATTTACTGTCTTACCTGTTTGGGTCTAAGTTTTGGACCTCACTGCATAGCTTAATAAGATGGGGAACAGAATATCCATTTTAAGCATGTTTAACATGTTCGGTGTGTTAGGAAAAACATCACATTTTAATTAGCCATATTTTGCTTTCCATTGATGTCAGAGAAAAATTAGTAAAATGAGTCTTGATGTGTTAGATTAGTAAGTATTATTACTGTTGTTTTAAATGATCATACTGTCTTTGGTAGTTTTGTTTTGTAACTGGATGATAAAGATGACAGTGTTTGAAATTTTCTGAAGACTTAAAATTAAGAGACTTATTGAAATATGTTGTCAGAATCCAAAAAGAGCTTGAAAAGTTCTGATAAGGAGCTGAATGTAGCAAGATAAATATTATATAAAAGAAACAAGTAACAAGTAGACTTGTACATGTTTGTTTGATAGTTTTGGATGTATGCGTTTGAGATGGATGTGAGGGCTTTATGTTTTAATTAGTAGTACCTGTCAAAGGGTTTAGTGGTTTTAGGAAACTCATTAGGAATCAGCCAGGAGTGTGATATGGCTTCCCAACTAGATGATGGCTCTTTAGGGCATGTTCATGGAAGTACAGTGATCTGAAAACATCAAAGCAGGTAGCTAGGGTCAGACCACATTGTGCTCGTATTCTGATCATTCTAAGAGCTGTCTTTCAGGAGGGACTTGGGCAAGTTGTTTGTATAGGTCAGACTAGGTGTAATAGAG
Organism: Muntiacus reevesi; assembly: GCF_963930625.1. Taxonomy (NCBI): domain Eukaryota; kingdom Metazoa; phylum Chordata; class Mammalia; order Artiodactyla; family Cervidae; genus Muntiacus; species Muntiacus reevesi. The sequence goes on from NW_027077913.1 coordinate 210,019, forward strand.
GTGGTAAGAGAATCAGAAATCTTATTATATGGAATAGGTAGAAGGAAGTACACAGTAATTGTTGAAGAAATAGACTTAGGGGGGATGGAATAGTTTTAAGACACTTGAAAGGCTATTATGTAAGAATACAGAGTTTGGTATATGTATGAAGGAGCATATTGTTTTTCTTGTTCATTTGCTTTTTTAAACCTGACGTTAATTAGAATGATTATGTCTTTCACACTTATTTAAGTATAAAGGTGGCAAAGCCCTCAGTTTAAGGGATATAATATTGTTTCTTGATGTATTACACATTTGATTCAGGTCAAATCTTTGTGTACATAATTATATGAATTTTACTACATCGCTGGCATTTCATTTTTTAAAATAATACATAAAGTACAGAAATTCAGAGAAAATAGCTTGTTAGCTTGAAGAATTTAACTTGAAGATACATGTCTATTTTTTAAAAATTACTTAAGAATGTTACTTGCTTTGTGATTTATTTTAAATTGGATTTCTTTATACTCAAATTAGGGTTTTCAAAAGAGGAACTGACTTGGCTTCAGAGCCTTTGAGGAGTGCCCCATGTCATCCAGACGCAGCTTTCTCCCGTGCTACTTTACCTCACTGACTTGGATCAGTTTTCACACCATTGGGACATAACAGAGGTAATGGTCCATTTGGAAAGGCATGGAAGATTGTTAGAATTCAGTTCATCCACCGCCAATAGTTACTGTGTGTTAGCGTTGCCTTGTGTAAGATGTTTCTAGAGGTTGAGAGCAGTATAAAGCACAGTCCCTGTTCTGAAAGTGCGTGTGACCCTTGGATAGGCGATGTGGATTCCTGAAAGAAGAGTTTTCATAAAGTTATGCCACTAGAATAGAATAAATTAGCAGTTTGAATGATAGAGACACATTTATTTTCTTTTTGCCTAGTATAGGGTAAAAGGAAAAAGAGGAAAGACTTCATGGAAAAGGAAGAATTTTACATAGATACTGAAGGATTAATAAGAGTTAAGTAGGATTTTGTATCCTTGAAGGTGGGTTTTTCTAAACAGAAATAATTATTTGGAAGCTCCTTTGGTTTTAAAGAATTAGTATGTAGTTTATCAAAGTTACATTTTAAACCCCAAATTTCCCTTAAATTTTAAAGTTCAACTTAACAAATCTTTTTAGATACATATAGTAAGTTTAGGGAATCATTTTAAAAGGAGACTTAAACTATATTGCATCCCTTTTACATACATATTTAAAACTTTAAAAAACTGTTTAAATAACTTAATATATTCACAATTTGGTAAGTAGTTCAGTTTTCAGACAAACCTTCACAAATGTTATGGTAAATCTTAAAACATTTAATAAACTTACAAGCATGGTACATATTAATATCTTAAGTTTCAGTACTATTTATAGTGAAATTCAAATTAAAATTACAAGTCTAGGTTAGCTGTTAATTCTGTTTTAAATTGAAATTATAGGGCTGATATTTTACGCTAATAGTCAGAATTGTTTTACGTTACAAATATATAAATATGTAAAGCATCATAAATACTGGTACTAAGGATTTGAGTCTGTAAGATATTTATATATTAGTTAATTTCTTTTATTTATTTCTTCAGTTTCTTTCCTTGCATTGAAAGGTACTTGCCCAGTAGAATTGTAGTTGTGTCATTCCAAATAATGTTGGTTGGAACCTTTCTTGCACATTCCGAGGTTGTGTTCTGTGCTAGCATTTTTTTTTTTTTTTTAATGATTCATAAGGTTTTGGTTGGGGCACTGAAGTCCTTGGGAACTTCTTTCCTTGTAACTCGTAATTGCTCGGCCATAGCCTTTCCAAACAAAAGATAACCTTTGTAAGTGTTCTCAACAGGGTCGTCTCTAGAACCTGAATCTGTTTTATTGCTGTACCAATTGATTTTATTCAGCTGATCTATTGACGACTTCTTTCATTCTTTTCCAGAATACTCTTTACATTCTTCCTGTATCTTAGGGCTACACCTTTTGTAGACATTTAACACATTTCTCTCATGGTTTTGTTTGACTGTGATCACAATACTTGGGTCATGCCAGGGACACTTTCTTCTCTGTATCACCTAGTGCCTAACTATGTTCATATATTGGCTTTCAAAAAATAGTGGATTAGAAACAATGAAAACTAAGGAGTTGGGTAACCAACCTGCATATTTAATATCTGGCATTTTATCTTAATCCATAGTACATGCAGAGAGTGAAGCCTTGCACACTGCTGGATTTGAAGGGTTGGGTTTAGTGTCAGTAAGTGTTCTGTAAGCTTGTTTCTGATGTTTTTAAACTACCTCATGCATGGATTGGGGAAAGCGTGGTATGGGGATTGATCAGTGGGCCCCAGATTCCAGACAGAGACTTGTTAAGTGTCTAGTTTGATAACTTGAACAACTCCAATAATCTCTCTCTAACAATTTTAATTTTTCTGAATCACGTCATCTGTGTAAAGACACAGATGTCGTGAAAATGTGATTGGTTATATTTCTGAGTGTACATTGGCAAGAACATGTATTAAACTTCAAGGATGCTGTCTTTGAAATGTTAAGACATAAATTAGGAAAAATCTGAAAGTTTCTTTCTTAGCTTTTGAAGTTAAATGAAGATTCCAGTTCTATTTTCGATAAAATTTGCCTTTAAGTTGGCCTTATCACATGAAATTATTTGAAATATATGTAGTTTTTGACAGCCTTAGTGTAAAAATTGATTTTTTATTATTATTTCATTTGAAAAAGTTACTAGTCAATGGCGTGAGTTTGCTTAGTTTGTTCTATCTGCTTAGTCTGAAGTGTTGTTTTTTTTTTTTTTTTTTAATCGGACCTTTTTTTTTCTGAGTAGATTTTCTTCACAAAGTATAATTTATTTACTTACCTACTTAACACATTTAAGAATTTACTTATGTATATACGGCAGTATGAGGTCTTCACCATGTACAGGCTTTCTCCAGTTGCAGCAAGTGGGGATTACTATCTGGGGCTGCTCTTCAGCTGTGGGACGCGGGCCCCTCTCTGCGGCGGCTCCTCTTGTTGCAGAGCATGGGCTCGAGGGCTTCGTTAGTTCTGGCACACAGGCTTAGCTGCCCTGTGGAACCTCCCCAGATCAGGGATTGAACCTGTATCCCCTACTGGGTGGCATATTCTGGACCACTGGACCACTAGGAAAGTCCCACAGGACAGTGTAGAAGAACAGAAGGATAACAGTAAAAGTGTCCGTCCAGTCTCTGTCTGCCAGCCATCCATGTCCCTTCCTTAGTTTCTAAATGTATTCTTTTGGATAACTTCTGTGTCTTCACAAATGATTATATATATATTCTTTTGGCTTCTCCTTTTATAGACACAACATACTCTGATTTGGACCTTGCAGTTTTCATTTAGTATCTTCATGATCATTTCTTCCAAACACTGAAGGAAGAATTGTATGATCTTGCCATTAATGATGGAAATAGTAGTTAAAAGGGAAAAGGAATCTTTGGACAGAGATATCATTCCCAAATGGAAGTGTCTTTTCCAGAGCCAGTGCAAGGTTTTAAGGTTAATTTTAATTGTCATTTATAAAATTTTGAATGGTTTGAAAAGACTACTTTGTAACTAAATTCTGAAGAATAATAATAAAACATTACTCTAGTTTAAGAAATAGAACATTTTTCTTTGTTTTTGAAACCTCTGATTTTATTAACAGTTTTATGTGTGTGACATTTCTGTATAAAATTAGGTAGAAAATACTTCAGTGTAGAAATTAAGTGTACAAAATCTTGTTAAAATTTTTTATATTTTTAAAAAACTCTCAATTTCCACACTGTAGCAAACTGCCATGCCTGTTCTGGAGTTGTGCACTTATGAAGTCAGGATTCTGATGTACGCAAATTTCAGTTAACACTAGTTGCAAAAGTGAAGACTCCCTGTATATATGTATGTTTGTGTGTCTCTGTTTGTATTTTTGTTTACTTTTGTTTTGAAACAATCTCAGACTTGGAGAAAAATTGCAATTGCAGTACAAAGAACTTCTCTTTTCTTAAACTGTTTGACAAAATGCCCATTGTCGATACTTTAGCATACAAGTAGACCGTGTTTTATTGTACCTGCAAATTCAGTTTTTGGAAACTGAAGTTCTGCGGCAGCCCTGCACTAAGGGTGTCCGTCATCTTTCCAGTAGCATTTGCACACTCTGGGTCTCTGTGTCAGTTTGGTGATTCTCGCAGTATTTCACACTTTTTCATTGTTATTTCTTAGAGTGAGCTGTGATCGGTGACTTTTGATAATACTGTTGTCATTGTTTCGGAGTTTGTAATTAATTGTAACCATGAACCGTGCCCACAGGAGATAGTGCAGTGATCTTAGTAAAATATGTGTGTTCTGACTGCCCCACCAGCCAGCCATTCCCTATCTCTCTCCTTCTCCTCAAGTCTCCCTATTCCCTGAGACTCAGCAGTATTGAAATTAGGGCAGTTAATAACCCTGCAGTGGCCTCTGAGTGTATGTGTGTTTGTCACTCAGTTGTATCCAACTCTTTGTGACCCCTGGATTGTAGCTCGCCAGGCTTCTCTGTCCATGGAGTTCTGCAGGTAAGAATACTGGAGTGGGTTGCCATTTCCCTCTCTGGGGGATCCTCCTGACCAAGGGATCAAACCCCAGCCTACTGCATTGGGTCAGATTCTTTACCATCTGAGGCACCAGGTGTTCAAGTGAAAGGAAGAGTTGCGTATCTCTTACTTGAAACCAAAAGCTAGAAATGATTATGAGCTTAGTGAGGAAAGTGTGTTGACAGCCAAGATAGGCTGACAACTAGAACTCTGTGCTGGTTAGTCAAGTTGTGAGTGCAAAAGAAAAGTTCTTGAAAGTAAAAGGGCTATTTCGTGAACACAGGAATAATAAGAAAGTGAAACAACCTTATTGATGATGCGGAAAAAGTTTGAATGACCCTTAAGCCAAAGCCAAATCTTGAGCAAACCCTGATGATGATTTAGTCATTAAGTCGCATCTGACTCTCTGCAACCCCATGGACAGTGGCCTGCCAGGCTCCTATGTCTGTGGGATTCTCCAGACAAGAGTACTGGGAGTGGTTGGCATTTCCTTCTCCAGTGGATCTTCATGACACAGGGATTGAACCCGGGTCTCCCGCATTGAGGGCAGATTTACCAACTGAGCTACAAGGGAAGCCTCAAAACTCTCGTAAGTCTCTTCAGTTCTCTGAAGGCTGAGAGAGGTGAGGAAGCTGCAGAAGAGTTTGAAGGTAGCAGAGACTGATTCATGAGGCTTGAGGGAAGAAGCCATACCCCCAACATTTGCTATTAATGCAAATCCAGCACGGGCTGGTTAGGTTGAGTTGAGAAGCAGTGTGGTTTGCAAGTGAACATGCCTCGTTTAGGGAGAGATCAATAGCCATACAGAGAGATATGATTAGAAAGAAGAAGAACATCATATGATGCATTTTACTTATCTGAGGCAGGATTGATGGGGTTCTGCTTGAACAAGAGCCTGAGATCTTCAACAGGTTCACAGGAATAGCTGTCCTCTGGCTTTGGAGTCTCAGTTTCTGTCTCCCCCTCCTGTAGACCATAGGGTTTTATTCTAGAATTGTGGACCCAGGCAGATAGACCCTTCACTTTTACAGCAGTTGAAGTCACTAGAACAACCTGATATGGCCCTGTCCATTTCTCGGACAGCTGGTTTGGACTCCCTTTTTCTTGCCAGGTCTTTACTGATACTTGATCCCCTGGCTTTACCTGGGGATTTTTCAAGTCTTCCTGTGGTTTAGGGAGGATTTGTTCTCCATACCGTTGGAGTTCTTGTTGAAACCTTCCCAGGTCAATTATATGTTTTAAGAGTGTATTGGCATCCTCGTCAAAAAACAAATCAGAAGTTAAGAATGGACCTCCATACATCATTTCATAAGGAATTAACAATAGTGGCCGTTTGGGGGATGTCCATACCCTCATGAGTGCTATGGGTAGCCTATGTGTCCACTTATTATGTGTTTCTTGACATAGCTTAGCCAGAGCCCTTTTAAGAGTCTGGTTGGCTCTCTCTACATTTCCTGAAGCTTGAGGCCTCCAGGATGAGCAGAGACGGTATTTTATGCCTAAGCATGCGGCTAGGTTCTGGGATATCGTGGCTGTAAATGAGGGCGCATTGTCACTCTGAAGTGACCGAGGCAGCACACACCTAGGCACTATCTCCTTCAGCTGAGCTTTACAGACTTCTGTAGCTCTCTCTGTCTCAGTAGGGAACACTTCGATCCATCCTGTGAATGTGTCAATAAAGACTAGCAAATAAGAAAACCCTTGGGTCTTTGGCATGGCTGTAAATTCTACTTGCCAGTCCGCTCCTGGGTATGATCCCCGATGTTGGACAGGTGTAATTAGAGGAGGTCTGGTTTTTGGGTTATTTTTTAGACAGGTGTCACAATTTTGTGTGACCTGTTTAACAACCTTAGCCAACTGGGGATGGTAGAGAATAGACTTAAGCAAGATTTCTAGATTATCTTTTCCAAAATGGGTACTCTTATGTAAGGTATTAGTAATTTTTTAAACCTGAGAATCAGGGAGTATTATTTGGGCCTGATCAGGCTGAAACCACCCATGTGACCCAATCTCCCAGCTCTGCTCAGCATATCGGGAATGTCCCCCTGGGGTAAAATCTGGAGTCAGGGTTTCTTTGCGGAAAAGGGGGCAGATAGCAGTGGCAGAGGTAGCTTCCCCGGCAGCTCGTCCTGCCTCTTGATCAGCTTTCCTATTTCCTTGAGCTTCTTTTTCTTGCCCCTTTTGGTGACTCTTGCAGTGGATGACAGCTAATTTTGCAGGAAGTTTGACTGCCTCCAGGAGCCTGAGAATGAGCTCTTTGTGTTTAATAGCAGAGCTTCGGGCACTGAGCATCCCTCTTTCTTTCCAAATTGCTGCACGGGCATGCAGAATGGGGAAAGCATACTTAGAGTCCATATACACATTAATCTTCTTTCCTTCGCCTAACTCCAAAGCTCTTGTCAGGGAAAAAGTTCAGCTTTCTGGGCTGAGGTGTCTGGGGGAAGAGACCCACTTTCCTTAGTTTCTTCCAGGCTCGCTACACCATATCCTGCTTTCCTCTCTCCCTTTTCTACAAAACTGCTGCCATATGTGTACCAGTTTTGCTCTGGTTCAGATAAAGGTGTCTCTGATAGGTCCGGGCGAGAAGAGTATAACTCGTCTGTGATTTGTATGCATTGGTGATCCAGAGGGAAAGTGGGGGATCTGGCAGTAAGGTTGCTGGATTGAAAGTCTGGCAGACCCTCAACTTTATTTCTGGAGGGTCAAGGAGAAGGGCTTGGTATTGGGTGATCCTTCCCCCTGTCATCCACCTGTCCCCTTTCGTTTCCAAGACTGCTTGCACCCGGTGAGGCATATACACTGTGGTGGGCTGACCCAGGGTCAGCTTAGATGCCTCCTTAAACATAAGAGCGGTGGCTGCTACTGCCCAGAGGCAAGTGGGCCACCCTCTGGCCACCTCATCTAGTTATTTTGAGAGATAAGCCACAGTGTGTAATACGGGCCCCATCATCTGCCCTAACACACCAAGAGCAGTTCCTGTCCTTCCAGAAACATAGAGTCTAAAAGGCTTCTCCAGGTTGGGGAGGCCTAAAGCTGGGGCTGTAGTGATGGACTCTTTTAGGGCATTAAATGCGACCTTGCAGGTCTCATGCCACTCGAGTGGCTCTTCCTCTTTCCCCCTTAAATTCTCATATAGGGGTCTGGCCAGATTGCCATAATTAGGAATCCAGATCCTGCAAAACCCGGTCCTTCCTAAAAATCCCCTAAGCTGTTGTTTTGTTTGGGGGTACGGGGTATTTAAGATGAGGGATCTCCCCTCGGGGTCAGGCATTCTTTTTCTCTCCGTAATTATAAATCCAAGGTATTTTACTTGGGTTAAGCTAATCTGAGCCTACTTGGGGGATACTCGATAACCCTTTTCATACAGGAAAGTTAACGTTTTAAATAGTGTCCATTTGAGAGCTTGTAAAATCTGGCCTAGCTATGAGCAAGTCATCCACATACTGTATTAGACTACTGTTTGTTAAAGTTAATTCCCTTAGTTCTCTCCCCGAGGAAGTCCCGAAGATATGAGGGTTGTCCCTAAACCCTTGGGGTAGTCGAGTCCAGCGGAGAGCTGTATGGTCTCTCTTGTTTCCAAGTCCTGCCACTCAAAAGCAAAGAGATTTTGGGATTCAGGATGGAGAGGAATGCAAAAGAAAGCACCTTGAAGGTCCAAGACTGCGAAGTACTTGGCATTTCCTGGGACTTGGGATAGGAAGGTATATGGGTTTGGGACTATGGGGTGGATGGGAACCACAGCTTCATTAACAGCTCTTAGATCCTGGACGAATCAGTAAGATCCATCTGGTTTTTGAACGGGCAAGATTGGGGTGTTGCAGGGGGACTCACAGCTGATTCGAGTTCCAGTATCTCGGTATTTGTTAACTAATGGTCTAAGACCCTCAAGAGCTACTGGTTTTAAGGTATATTGTCTTTTCCAGGGCTAGGGAGCATTTGGTCTCAGAGAAATCTTTACTGGTGGAACATTTATGGATAAACCAGGGCTGGAGACATCCCACACCTGGGGATTGACATCATCTAGACAAGGGACAGACTCCTCCTTTTCTACCTCTGACTGTAAATATTCAGACAAAGGCAAAGAAAATTATCGACTTCTACCTTTGTGTCCCCAAGTTTACTCTGGTTTGGAGGCGAAAGTATTATTCTCACCATGGAAAATTTGGAAGCTGCACACATTAAAAATATAAAGAGTCACGCGGAGGCTAGTCACTCTAAGCTAATCCCTAAGACATTTATTGACTGATTTCTAGCTTCTCTTCTTTAACCTTTTTTATCTACAGTAATCCTGTGTGTTCCTTTTAGTTAGGGATTCATTTTTAGACTATCCTGACTCTTCCACTACGTTCCAGTTTTGGGTCTGATACACTTAGAGATGTGCCAAGTGCTTCCTGAATACTATAGAACATATTTTATATTTAAAATACTTCCATGCTTATGTAGTGAGTCAATGAATTTAAGTTTATTTGTTACACATTTCAATGTAAAAGTCAATGTGTGAACTAACATATTCACGACTTGGAAAAGTTGGCTTTTTTTGCTGTGTGGTTGAACTCCTCACCCGACCAAAGGTCATGGAGAGGTCTATTGTTTTTCTAAAATGGTTATAGTGTTGTTTATTTTCTGGTAATTGAATTAGGGTGTGAGTTGCAAAGCCTGTGTTTCTGTTCATTTCATTCCATCTGTTCGGGTTTCTTTCTCTTTCCTGAGTCAGACAGTAATTTCCCATTGGTTGTCCAGTTACCAAGGTTGGTGTCCATGCATGCGTGCTGGTCTCTACATACATGTCCGGGTGTCCTGTGAAACACTAAGCTTAATTTATTTGGAAATGACCTAGCTGTTCAATACACTGTCATCACTCAGTTGAGCAGAGGGAGAGAAATTCAAGTGACAAAACTCTAGAGAAGCTAGTGTCAGAGCGCCCTGGCGTGGCATGCGTGTAGGGGGTTGGGGTGAGGGGGGCGGGGCGCGGAGCACGGAGATCTCATGTGTCCTCACACCCTGGGCCTCTCCAGGCCCGCCGCTGCTCAGTGGCCTCCCCCCGCCCCCATCGCTTTGGCTGCTCAGGGCCGGGTGTTCTCTGCAGCTGCCCGGCATCCTGCCCGAGGACCCCCCTGCCCACACGCTGTCGTCCAGTCTCTCTCTGAACCCTCCACTCTTTCTGCCTCTGTCTCACCTGGCGTGGGTGCGTGCAAGTGCCTGTCCGTGTGCCTGGCTGTCGCTCGTCCGCTCTCTCAGGAAGGTCCTGTGCTGGGTCCGTGGCGTGGGGGCAGTGCGGGCCTCGGTTTGGGGACAGGGCGGGGCTGAGGCACTCCAGGGGGTTTGCACAGCCGGCAGGATGGGCGCCTGGGGCCCCGGCTGGGCTGCCCCTAAGCCCGCAGGAGGCTCCGGGGACCGCGGCGCCGGGCCGACGCCCCGCTCGTCCGGAGCCACGTGACCCTGAGCAGCGAACGGGATGGTGGGGGGCGGGGGGTAGGGGCGCACCGAGACGTCCTCCCCGCTCAAGCCACCCCACTCCCCAAACCCCGCCAGAGCTCCCGCAGCCTCGCCAGGCTGCTCGGGGTCAGGGAAGCGCCCCGGGACGGGCCAGGCGCGTGCTGGCCTGGGGTGGCGTCGGCTGGTCTCCCAGCTGCAGGGCCTGTCCCGGTTTTTCCCATCAGTTTCAACAGTGACGGTCACCCCACATTGTGAGTCGTCTAGATTTCTCACTGAGACCCCTGTTAGGGAGTGGCTTTTTTAGGGAGTTAGGGAAGGTCACTTGGGGGATGTTAGTCATGAGAGAAATTAAGGGCTCAGGTGGGATTGCAGATATCATCCAGGGGGTAAATAGAGACAGTTGTTGCTGGTACCAAGACATGAAGTTTTTTTTCCCCCTTTCCCCAAAAGGCCATATTCCGACCACATGGGGGCGCTGAGTAACAGCCCATAGCTCGGCTGGAATGGTGGGCCTTGATAGTGATACCCTGGGATGGGTTGTATATACCCCCAACCTTTGTCATTAATGCAGATGCAGCCCGGGCTGGTTAGGTTGAGTTGAGAATCAGTGTTGTTTGCAAGTGAACATGCCTCGTTTAGGGAGAGATCAATAGCCATACAGGGAAATATGATTAGAAAGAGGAAGAACATCATATGATGCATTTTACTTATCTGAGGCAGGATTGATGGGGTTCTGCTTGAACAAGAGCCTGAGATCTTCAACAGATTCACAGGAATAGCTGTCCTCTGGCTTTGGAATCTCAGTTTCTGTCTCCCCCTCCTGTAGGCCATAGGGTTTTATTCTAGAATTGTGGACACAGGCAGATAGACCCTTCACTTTTACAGCAGTTGAAGTCACTAGAACAACCTGATATGGCCCTGTCCATTTCTCGGACAGCTGGTTTGGACTCCCTTTTTCTTGCCAGGTCTTTACTGATACTTGATCCCCTGGCTTTACCTGGGGATTTTTCAAGTCTTCCTGTGGTTTGTTCTCCATACCGTTGGAGTTCTTGCTGAAACCTTCCCAGGTCAATTATATGTTTTAAGAGTGTATTGGCATCCTCGTCAAAAAACAAATCAGAAGTTAAGAATGGTCGTCCATACATCATTTCATAAGGACTTAACAATAGTGGCCGTTTGGGGGATGTCCGTATCCTCATGAGGGCTATGGGCAGCATATGTGTCCACTTATTATGTGTTTCTGACATAGCTTAGCCAGAGCCCTTTTAAGAGTCTGGTTGGCTCTCTCTACCTTTCCTGAAGCTTGAGGCCTCCAGGATGAGCGGAGCTGGTATTTTATGCCTAAGCATGCGGCTAGGTTCTGGGGTATCGTGACTGTAAGTAAGGGCCCGTTGTCACTCTGAAGTGACCGAGGCAGCCCAAACCTAGGCACTATCTACTTCAGCAGAGCTTTACAGACTTCTGTAGCTCTCTCAGTCTCAGTAGGGAACGTTTCGATCCATCCTGTGAATGTGTCAATAAAGACTAGCAAGTAAGAAAACCCTTGGGTCTTGGGCATGGCTGTCAATTCTACTTGCCAGTCCGCTCCTGGGTATGATACCCGATGTTGGACAGGTGTAATTAGAGGAGGTCTGGTTTTTGGGTTACTTTTTAGACAGGTGTCACAATTTTGTGTGACCTGTTTAACAACCTTAGCTAACTGGGGATGGGAGAAAATAGGCTTAAGCAAGATTTCTAGATTATCTTTTCCAAAATGGGCGCTCTTATGTAAGGAGTTAGTAATGTTTTAAACCTGAGAATCAGGGAGTATTATTTGGGCCTGATCAGGCTGAAACCACCCATGTGACTCAATCTCCCAGCCCCGCTCAGCATAGCGGGAATGTCCCCCTGGGGTAAAATCTGGAGTCAGGGTTTCCTTGGGGAAAATGGGGCAGATAGCAGTGGCAGAGGTAGCTTCCCCGGCAGCTCGTCCTGCCTCTTGATCAGCTTTCCTATTTCCCTGAGCCTCTTTTTCTTGCCCCTTTTGGTGACTCTTGCAGTGGATGACAGCTAATTTTGCAGGAAGTTTGACTGCCTCCAGGAGCCTGAGGATGAGTTCTTTGTGTTTAGTAGCAGAGCTTCGGGCACTGAGCATCCCTCTTTCTTTCCAAATTGCTGCACGGGCATGCAGAATGAGGAAAGCATACTTAGAGTCCATACACACATTAATCCTCTTTCCTTCTCCTAACTCCAAATCTCTTGTCAGGGCAAAAAGTTCAGCCTTCTGGGCTGAGGTGTCTGGGGGAAGAGACCCACTTTCCTTAGTTTCTTCCAGGCTCACTACAGCATATCCTGCTTTCCTCTCTCCCTTTTCTACAAAACTGCTGCCATCTGTGTGCCAGTTTTCCTCTGGGTCAGATAAAGGTGTCTCTGATAGGTCCCGGCGAGAAGAGTATAACTCGTCTGTGATTTGTATGCATTGGTGATCCAGAGGGGAGGTAGGGGGATCTGGCAGTAAGGTTGCTGGATTTAAAGTCTGGCAGACCCTCAACTTTATTTCTGGAGTGTCAAGGAGGAGGGCTTGGTATTGGGTGATGCTTCCCCCTGTCATCCACCTGTCCCCTTTCATTTCCAAGACTGCTTGCACCCGGTGTGGCGTATACACTGTGGTGGGCTGACCCAGGGTCAGCTGAGATGCCTCCTGAACCATAAGAGCGGTGGCTGCTACTGCCCGGAGGCAAGTGGGCCACCCTCTGGCCACCTCATCTAGTTATTTTGAGAGATAAGCCACAGGTTGTAATACGGGCCCCATCATCTGCTCTAACACCCCAAGAGCAGTTCCTGTCCTTCCAGAAACATAGAGTCAAAAAGGCTTCTCCAGGTTGGGGAGGCCTAAAGCTGGGGCTGTAGTGATGGACTCTTTTAGGGCATTAAAGGCCACCTTGCAGGTCTCATGCCAGTCGAGTGGCTCTTCCTCTTTCCCCCTTAAATTTTCATATAGGGGTCTGGCCAGATTGCCATAATTAGGAATCCAGATCCTGAAAACCCGGTCCTTCCTAAAAATCACCTAAGCTGTTGTTTTGTTTGGGGGTACGGGGTATTTAAGATGAGGGATCTCCCCTCGGGGTCAGGCATTCCTTTTCTCTCCGTAATTATAAATCCAAGGTATTTTACTTGGGTTAAGCTAATCTGAGCCTACTTGGGGGATACTCGATAACCCTTTTCATACAGGAAAGTTAGCTTTTTAAATAGTGTCCATTTGAGAGCTGGTAAAATCTGGCCTAGCTATGAGCAAGTCATCCACATACTGTATTAGACTACTGTTTGTTAAAGTTTATTCCCTTAGATCTCTCCCCGAGGAAGTCCCGAATATATGAGGGTTGTCCCTAAACCCTTGGGGTAGTCGAGTCCAGTGGAGAGCTGTATGGTCTCTCTTGTTTCCAAGTCCTGCCACTCAAAAGTAAAGAGTTTTTGGGATTCAGGATGGAGAGGAATGCAAAAGAAAGCACCTTGAAGGTCCAAGACTGAGTAGTACTTGGCATTTCCTGGGACTTGGGATAGGAGGGTATATGGGTTTGGGACTATGGGGTGGATGGGAACCACAGCTTCATTAACAGCTCTTAGATCCTGGACGAATCGGTAAGATCCATCTGGTTTTTGAACGGGCAAGATTGGGGTGTTGCAGGGGGACTCACAGCTGATTCGAGTTCCAGTATCTCGGTATTTGTTAACTAATGGTCTAAGACCCTCAAGAGCTACTGGTTTTAAGGGATATTGTCTTTTCCAGGGCTAGGGAGCATTTGGTCTCAGAGAAATCTTTACTGGTGGAACATTTATGGCTAAACCAGGGCTGGAGACATCCCACACCTGGGGATTGACCTCATCTAGACAAGGGACAGACTCCTCCTTTTCTACCTCTGACTGTAAATATTCAGACATAGGCAAAGAAAATTATCGACTTCTACCTTTGTGTCCCCAAGTCAATCTGGTTTGGAGGTGAAAGTATTATTCTCACCATGGAAAATTTGGAAGCTGCAAACATGAAAAATTTAAAGAGTCACGCAGAGGCTAGTCACTCTAGGCTAGCCCCTAAGACATTTATTGACTGATTTCTAGCTTCTCTTCTTTAACCTTTTTTATCTACAGGAATCCTGTGTGTTCCTTTTAGTTAGGGATTCATTTTTAGACTATCCTGATTCTTCCACTACGTTCCAGTTTTGGGTCTCATACACTTAGAGATGTGCCAAGTGCTTCCTGAATACTATAGAACATATTTTATGTTTAAAATACTTCCATGTTTATGTAGTGAGTCAATGATTTTAAGTTTATTTGTTACACATTTCAATGTAAAAGTCAATGTGTGAACTAACATATACACGTCTTGGAAAAGTTGGCTTTTTTTTTGGTGTGTGTTTGAACTCCTCACCCGACCAAAGGTCATGGAGAGGTCTATTGTTTTTCTAAAATGGTTATAGTGTTGTTTATTTTCTCGTAATTGAATTAGGGTGTGAGTTGCAAAGCTTGTGTTTCTGTTCATTTCATTCCATCTGTTCGGGTTTCTTTCTCTCTCCTGAGTCAGACAGTAATTTCCCATTGTTTGTCCAGTTACCAAGGTTGGTGTCCATGCATCCGTGCTGGTCTCTCCATACATGCCCGGGTGTCCTGTGAAACACTAAGCTTAATTTATTTGGAAATGACCTAGCTGTTCAATACACTGTCATCACTCAGTTGAGCAGAGGGAGAGAAATTCAAGTGACAAAACTCCAGAGAAGCTAGTGTCAGAGCGCCCCGGCGTGGCATGCGTGAAGGGGGTTGGGGGGAGGAGGGCGGGGCGCAGAGCGCGGAGATCTCAGGTGTCCTCCCACCCTGGGCCTCTCCAGGCCCGCCGCTGCTGAGTGTCCTCCCCCCGCCCCCATCCCTTTGGCTGCTCAGGGCCGGGTGTTCTCTGCAGCTTCCCGGCATCCTGCCCGAGGACCCCCCTGCCCACACGCTGTCTTCCAGTCTCTCTCTGAACCCTCGACTCTTTCTGCCTCTGTCTCACCTGGCGTGGGTGCGTGTGAATGCCTGTCCTTGTGCCTGGCTGTTGCTCGTCCGCTCTCTCAGGAAGGTCCTGTGCTGGGCCCGTGGCGTGGGGGCAGGGCGGGCCTCGGTTTGGGGACAGGGCGGGGCTGAGGCACTCCAGGGGGTTTGCACAGCCGACAGGATGGGAGCCTGGGGCCCCGGCTGGGCTGCCCCTAAGCACCAGGAGGCTCCGGGGACTGCAGACCCAGGCCGAAGCCCCGCTCGTCCGGAGCCACCTGACCCTGAGCAGTGAACGGGATGGTGGATGACAGGGGGTGATGGGGCACCGAGATGTCCTCGCTACTCTACCCACCACACCTCCCCCCACCCCAGGTTCCGCAGGCACGCCAGGCCCAGGCCGGCTGGGCCAGACGGGTGCTGGCCTGGGCTTACGGTGTGCGGAGCGGGGGCGCCCTCCGCTGGCCGCCGAGCTGCAGGCTCTGGCCGGCCGGAGTCCAGTCGCGGGTTGTGCGGATCAAGTGCAGCGCGCCCGCTGGAGAACTGCAGCCCCAGGCCCGACCGGCAGGTCAGATCGCAAGGGAGGCGCAACGCGGGTCTCCTGGGGCGCCTGGCAGCCGCCTCGGTCTAAGGCCATACCACCCTGAACGTGCCCTCTCTCCTGTGATCTGGGAAACTGAGCAGGGTCGGGCCTGGTCAGTACTTGGATGGGAGTCCACCTAGTAGTTAGGCGATTTTTTTTGATTTTTCTGAATTCCTATTTCAGAAAGTTAGAATTGGATGACTTCACACAGTAAAACGAATCATATTTTCATACATAATCTTAAGAATCCAGCAGCTGGTCATTCTTTTTCCTGTCCTAACACAGCTAACTGGAAATCAGTTGTAGTAACTTCTACTGACTTAAGACCCTCATCCCTAAGGGAAGATATGTAGGAATACCCATAATATATCTAAATAAACATGAAAGATACAATGATGAGAAAGAAAAAAATTTCTCAGTGACATCTTAGTTGGTATCGGAAACACGATGATTATGAAAGCACAGCCCATAATCAAGTCCAGGCCATGGAAGCCTGTGACTGTCACTGAGTGTTGACTTCCCTTTCAGCTGAGGTCGTAAATAGTGCTTTGTAAAATTCTGAGGTTTGAAGCACTTGTAACCTCCCGAAGAGACTGCAATCAGAAGGGTTTCTAGAATATCCTGACGCTGTGGTGAGCTCAAGCAATATATACTCCAGAGGACGGAAGACAGACATGTTGGGAAGTGGGGATGACTTCTACTGCACTTAGGGAGGAAGGGCATGTACAAGTGGAGAAGCAACACCTCAGTGATGGAATCTTTAAAGACTCCATACATGGAGAAGGAAATGGCAACCCACTCCAGTATTCTTGCCTGGAAAACTCCATGGGCAGAGTAGTCTGGCGGGCTGAAGTCCACGGGATTCCATGACTGACCGTGTGTGCACGAGGGTGGAGGGAGACGGGTTGGTAGCAAGAAACTTGTAGAAGTAAAAAATAAGAAAAAATATAAAATAAAGACTCGATAAATATGACAACGACTGGTAGGAATAAACCTTCAGAAGTGCCTTCTCAGACCTCCCGTCAGAAGCACAAGCGTAATAAAGACACTGAGTTTTCACGGTCTCACACAAAATTAGACTGGCTTATGACAATGGGCAGAGAGGCTCCTCTAGGACATCGGGGCTGGGCTTTACTGGAGGATGCACATCGATTGAGTGCATGGCTGTGTGTTATGGAAATATGTCTTACTGGCAGGGCGAAGGCATCTTCTTGAAGAACACAGCAAATAACACCACAAATTCACGGAACTTGGCTACAATGACAATAGCTGATTTCGTGATGGCTACTGCTTGGCAGAGCTGGGATTGCCTCTGCCATTAAGTACCTCAGTGGCCAGCTGTGATAGTAGCCATTACTTTCTCACTTAGAAACTTGCCATGTGCACTAGCGCAAGAACAGTGAAAGCTCCCCAGAGAAGCAAGTCAGGCAGACATGCTCCTGTTTTCTCACAGAAGCTGCTTATGACCGGCCCTGCTCACAGACAGATTGCTAATTCCAAATCGATAGAAAGTTATGCAGATATTCTTTAGCAACTGAGCCACCAGGGAAGCCCTACTAGCTCAGTTGCTAAAGAAACTGCCTGCAACGCAGGAGACCCCGCTTTGAGTCCTGGGTCGGGAAGATCCCCTGGAGAAGGGATAGGCTACCCACTCCAGTATTCTGGCCTAGAGAATTCCATGGACTGTGTAGTCCTTGGGGCCGCAAAGAGTCAGGCATGACCTGAGCCACTTTCACCTGCACATTCGGATATCACTTAAAAAAAAAAAATGTGGTAACAGATCTAGAACCTCTGTCAAGCTCATGAGTGAGTAGTATAAATGTACAGAATCAGCTTTGTCCTGCATAGTTACTACCGTCCTGTATTTGCTTTGAGAGGAGTTGAGCTACTCTTGGTACAGAGGAATGATTCTTTACCAACTGAGCCACAAGGGAAGCCCACTAATCCTGGAGTGGGTAGACTATCCCTTCTCCAGCGGATCTTCCTGACCCAGGAATTGAACCAGGGTCTCCTGCCTGAGTAACACATATTGGGTAAAAATCGGTGAGGGAGCAGAACTAGGGACATTGATTGGTAAAATCAGTTTTCCTTGTCTAGATGGCTAGCGGAGGCGAAAGAAATGGTGGTGTGGATTTAAAAAATTCTTCTGATACTATACAATAAATTTAATAGTTCTCTGCAGAAGTCTTTAATGAAGCACATATATTGTCATTAGATTGCTTTGGTCATATCCGTCTTATCCACATTTAATTTTTAAAATCACATAGAGTGGCTTCAATCACTTGAAGAAACGACAAAAGGTTTCTTTGGTCTCCATTCTATACTGGATCGAGAGAAGGCAGTTGATCAGCATGATGCAGGAGCTCAAGATGTTGTTGGCAAAAACTTGACTAGTCTCTTTAATGATATGGAAGAATGAATTAAGGATGGCAGCACGAAACAGAAGGCCATGCTAGAAGTACACAAGACCTTGTTTGGTAAGTCCAAACATGACTTTTTCTTTCAATTGAAGGATAGTTGCTTTACAGAATTTTGTTGCCAAACATCAACGTGAATGAGCCACAGGTTTACATAGGTCTCCTCCCTCCTGAACCTCTCTCCCGTCTCCTCCTCCCCATTCCACCCCTCTAGCTTGTTGCAGAGCCCCTGTTTGAGTCCCCTGAGTCATACAGCAAATTGCATTGGCATCTCTTTTAACGTATGGTACTATGTTTCCATGTTCCTCTGCATTCATCTCACCCTCTCCTTCCTCCACCCTGCCCGTGTCCATAAGTCTGTTCTCTACATCTGTGACTCCTTGGCTGCCCTGCAAATAATTTCATCAGTACCACCTTTAGTTCAAGCATTTCTTCCCCCCCCCAAGCATTTCTTATTTCTTATTCCACTCTTACTGTCTTTAGTGTGAGACTGATCTCGAAACTGATATGAAAGTATTATTCTCAGCATGGAAAATTTGGAAGATGCAAACATGAAAAATTTAAAAAGTAACGCAGAGGCTAGTCACTCTAGGCTAAACCCTAAAACATTTATTGACTGATTTCTAGTTTCTCTTCTTTAACCTTTTTGATCTACGTAATCCTGTGTATTCCTTTTAGTTAGGGATTCATTTTTAGACTATCCTGACTCTTCCATTAAGTTCCAGTTTGGGGTCTGATACACTTACAGATGTGCCAAGTGCTTCCTGAATACTATAGAACATATTTTATGTTTAAAATACTTCCATGGGTATGTAGTGAGTCAATGATTTTAAGTTTATTTGATACACATTTCAATGTAAAATCAATGTGTGAACTAACATATTCTCGATTTGGAAAAGGTGGCTTTTTTGTTGTGTCTAAGAATTCCTCACCCGACCAAAGTTCATGGAGAGGTCTATTGTTTTTCTAAAATGGTTATAGTGTTGTTGTTTTTTTCGGTAATTGAATTGGGGTGTGAGTTGCAAAGTTTGTGTTTCTGTTCAATTTTTTCATCTGTTCGGGTTTCTTTCTCTCTCCTGAGTCAGACAGTAATTTCCCATTGGTTGTCCAGTTACCAAGGTTGGTGTCCATGCATCCGTGCTGGTCTCTGCATTCATGTCCGGGTGTCCATTGAAACACTAAGCTTAATTTATTTGGAAATGACCTAGCTGTGCAATATACTGTCATCACTCAGTTGAGCACAAGGATAGAAATTCAGGTGATCAAACTCCGGAGAAGGTTTCGTCGGAGAGGGGCGTGCGTTCAGGGGGTTGGGTTGCGAGGGGCGCGGACCGCGGATATCTCAGGTGCCCTCCCAACCTGGGCCTCTGCAGGCCTGCCTCTGCTCGGCAGCCTTCCCCCGCCCCCATCGCGTATTCTGCTCAGGGCCAGGTGGTCTTTGAAGCTGCCCGGCATCCTCCCCGAGGCTCCCCCTGCCCACACGCTGTCTTCTGGTGTCTCTCTGAACCCTCATCTCTTTCTGCCTCTGTCTCACCTGACGTGGGTGCGTGCGAGTGCCTGTCCGTGTGCCTGGCTGTCGCTGGTCCGCTCACTCAGGAAGGTCCTGTGCTGGGCCTGTGGGGTGGGGGCAAGGCCGGCCTCGGTTTGGGGACAGGGCGGGGCTGAGGCACTCCAGGGGGTTTGCACAGCCGGCAGGATGGGCGCCTGGGGCCCCGGCTGGGCTGCCCCTAAGCCCGCAGGAGGCTCCGGGGACCGCGGCCCCGGGCCGACGCCCCGGTCGTCCGGAGACACGTGACCCTGAGCAGCGAACGGGATGGTGGGGGGCGGGGGGTGGGGGGGCACCGAGACGTCCTCCCCGCTCAAGCCACCCCCCTCCCCAACCCCCGCCAGAGATCCCGCAGACTCGCCAGGCCGCTCGGGGTGCGGGAAGCACCCTGGGCCGGGCCAGGCGGGTGCTGGCCGGGGGTGGCGTCGGCTGGTCTCCCAGCTGCAGGGCCTGTCCCGGTTTTTCCCATCAGTTTCAACAGTGACGGTCACCCCACATTGTGAGTCGTCTAGATTTCTCACTGACACCCCTGTTAGGGAGTGGCTTTTTAGAGAGATAGGGAAGGTCACTTGGGGGATGTTAGTCATGAGAGAAAATAAGGGCTCAGTTGGGATTGCAGATGTCATCCAGGGGGTAAATAGAGACAGTTGTTGCTGGTACCAAGACATGAAGTTTTTTTTCCCCCTTTCCCCAAAAGGCCATATTACGACCATATTGGGGCGCTGAGTAACAGCCCATAGCTCGGCTGGAAGGGTGGGCCTTTGATAGTGATACCCTGGGATGGGTTGGACATACCCCCAACCTTTGTCATTAATGCAGATGCAGCCCGGGCTGCTTAGGTTCAGTTGAGAAGCAGTGTGGTTTGCAAGTGAACATGCCTCGTTTAGGGAGAGATCAATAGCCATACAGGGAGATATGATTAGAAAGAGTAAGAACATCATATGATGCATTTTAATTATCTGAGGCAGGATTGATGGGGTTCTGCTTGAAAAAGAGCCTGAGATCTTCAAGAGGTTCACAGGAATAGCTGTCCTCTGGCTTTGGAGTCTCAGTTTCTGTCTCCCCCTCCTGTAGGCCATAGGGTTTTATTCTAGAATTGTGGACCCAGGCAGATAGACCCTTCACTTTTACAGCAGTTGAAGTCACTAGAACAACCTGATATGACCCTGTCCATTTCTCGGACAGCTGGTTTGGACTTCCTTTTTCTTGCCAGGTCTTTACAGATACTTGATCCCCTGGCTTTACCTGTGGATTTTTCAAGTCTTCCTGTGGTTTGTTCTCCATACCGTTGGAGTTCTTGCTGAAACCTTCCCAGGTCAATTATATGTTTTAAGAGTGTATTGGCATCCTCGTCAAGAAACAAATCAGAAGTTAAGAATGGTCGTCCATACATCATTTCATAAGGACTTAACAATAGTGGCCGTTTGGGGGATGTCCGTATCCTCATGAGGGCTATGGGCAGCATATGTGTCCACTTATTATGTGTTTCTGACATAGCTTAGCCAGAGCCCTTTTAAGAGTCTGGTTGGCTCTCTCTACCTTTCCTGAAGCTTTAGGCCTCCAGGATGTGCGGAGCCGTTATTTTATGCCTAAGCATGTGGCTAGGTTCTGGGGTATCGTGGCTGTAAGTGAGGGCCCGTTGTCACTCTGAAGTGACCGAGGCAGCCCAAACCTAGGCACTATCTCTTTCAGCAGAGCTTTATAGACTTCTGTAGCTCTCTCAGTCTCAGTAGGGAACACTTCGATCCATTCTGTGAATGTCAATAAAGACTAGCAAGTAAGAAAACCCTTGGGTCTTGGGCATGGCTGTAAATTCTACTTGCCAGACCGCTCCTGGGTGTGATCCCCGATGTTGGACAGGTGTAATTAGAGGAGGTCTGGTTTTTGGGTTATTTTTTAGACAGGTGTCACAATTTTGTGTGGCCTATTTAACAACCTTAGCTAACTGGGGATGGGAGAGAATAGGCTTAAGCAAGATTTCTAGATTATCTTTTCCAAAATGGGCGCTCTTATGTAAGGAGTTAGTAATGTTTTAAACCTGAGAATCAGGGAGTATTATTTGGGACTGATCAGGCTGAAACCACCCATGTGACCCAATCTCCCAGCCCCGCTCAGCATATGGGGAATGTCCCCCTGGGGTAAAATCTGGAGTCAGGGTTTCCTTGGGGAAAAGGGGGCAGATAGCAGTGGCAGAGGTAGCTTCCCCGGCAGCTCGTCCTGCCTCTTGATCAGCTTTCCTATTTCCCTGAGCCTCTTTTTCTTGCCCCTTTTGGTGACTATTGCAGTGGATGACAGCTAATTTTGCAGGAAGTTTGACTGCCTCCAGGAGCCTGAGAATGACCTCTTTGTGTTTAATAGCAGAGCTTCGGGCACTGAGCATCCCTCTTTCTTTCCAAATTGCTGCACGGGCATGCAGAATGAGGAAAGCATACTTAGAGTCCATACACACATTAATCCTCTTTCCTTCTCCTAACTCCAAAGCACTTGTCAGGGCCAAAATTTCAGCTTTCTGGGCTGAGGTGTCTGGGGGAAGAGACCCACTTTCCTTAGTTTCTTCCAGGCTCGCTACAGCATATCCTGCTTTCCTCTCTCCCTTTTCTACAAAACTGCTGCCATCTGTGTGCCAGTTTTCCTCTGGGTCAGATAAAGGTGTCTCTGATAGGTCCCGGCGAGAAGAGTATAACTCGTCTGTGATTTGTATGCATTAGTGACCCAGAGGGGAGGTAGGGGGATCTGGCAGTAAGGTTGCTGATTTTAAAGTCTGGCAGACCCTCCACTTTATTTCTGGAGTGTCAAGCAGGAGGGCTTGGTATTGGGTGATCCTTCCCCCTGTCATCCACCTGTCCCCTTTCGTTTCCAAGACTGCTTGCACCCGGTGTGGCATATACACTGTGGTGGGCTGACCCAGGGTCAGCTTAGATGCCTCGTTAACCATAAGAGTGGTGGCTGCTACTGCCCGCAGGCAAGTGGGCCACCCTCTGGCCACCTCATCTAGTTATTTTGAGATATAAACCACAGGTTGTAATACGGGCCCCATCATCTGCTCTAACACCCCAAGAGCAGTTCCTGTCCTTCCAGAAACATAGAGTCTAAAAGGCTTCTCCAGGTTGGGGAGGCCTAAAGCTGGGGCTGTAGTGATGGACTCTTTTAGGGCATTAAAGGCCACCTTGCAGGTCTCATGCCAGTTGAGTGGCTCTTCCTCTTTCCCCCTTAAATTTTCATATAGGGGTCTGGCCAGATTGCCATAATTAGGAATCCAGATCCTGCAAAACCCGGTCCTTCCTAAAAATCCCCTAAGCTGTTGTTTTGTTTGGGGGTACGGGGTATTTAAGATGAGGGATCTCCCCTCGGGGTCAGGTATTCTTTTTCTCTCCGTAATTATAAATCCAAGGTATTTTACTTGGGTTAAGCTAATCTGAGCCTACTTGGGGGATACTCGATAACCCTTTTCATACAGGAAAGTTAGCGTTTTAAATAGTGTCCATTTGAGAGCTGGTAAAATCTGGCCTAGCTATGAGCAAGTCATCCACATACTGTATTAGACTACTGTTGGTTAAAGTTAATTCCCTTAGTTCTCTCCCCGAGGAAGTCCCGAAGTTATGAGGGCTGTCCCTAAACTCTTGGGGTAGTCGAGTCCAGTCGAGAGTTGTATGGTCTCTCTTGTTTCCAAGTCCCGCCACTCAAAAGCAAAGAGTTTTGGGATTCAGGATGGAGAGGCATGCAAAAGAATGCACCTTGAAGGTCCAAGACTGCGAAGTACTTGGCATTTCCTGGGACTTGGGATAGGAGGGTATATGGGTTTGGGACTATGGGGTGAAAGGGAACCACAGCTTCATTAACAGCTCTTAGATCCGGGACGAATTGGTAAGATCCATCTGGTTTTTGAACGGGCAAGATTGGGGTGTTGCAGGGGGACTCACAGCTGATTCGAGTTCCAGTATCTCGGTATTTGTTAACTAATGGTATAAGACCCTCAAGAGCTACTGGTTTTAAGGGATATTGTCTTTTCCAGGGCTAGGGAGCATTTGGTCTCAGAGAAATCTTTACTGGTGGAATATTTATGGCTAAACCAGGGCTGGAGACATCCCACACCTGGGGATTGACATCATCTAGACAAGGGACAGACTCCTCCTTTTCTACCTCTGACTGTAAATATTCGGACATAGGCAAAGAAAATTATCGACTTCTACCTTTGTGTCCCCAAGTCACTCTGGTTTGGAGGCGAAAGTATTATTCTCAAAATGGAAAATTTGGAAGCTGCAAACATGAAAAATTTAAAGAGTCACGCAGGGGCTAGTCACTCTAAGCTAACCCCTAAGACATTTATTGACTGATTTCTAGCTTCTCTTCTTTAAGCTTTTTTATCTACAGTAATCCTGTGTGTTCCTTTTAGTTAGGGATTCATTTTTAGACTATCCTGACTCTTCCACTACGTTCCAGTTTTGGGTCTGATACACTTAGAGATGTGCCAAGTGCTTCCTGAATACGATAGAACATATTTTATATTTAAAATACTTCCATGCTTATGTAGTGAGTCAATGATTTTAAGTTTATTTGTTACACATTTCAATGTAAAATTCAATGTGTGAACTAACATATTCACGACTTGGAAAAGTTGGCTTTTTTTTGCTGTGTGTTTGAACTCCTCACCCGACCAAAGGTCATGGAGAGGTCTATTGTTTTTCTAAAATGGTTATAGTGTTGTTTATTTTCTGGTAATTGAATTAGGGTGTGAGTTGCAAAGCCTGTGTTTCTGTTCATTTCATTCCATCTGTTCGGGTTTCTTTCTCTCTCCTGAGTCAGACAGTAATTTCCCATTGGTTGTCCAGTTACCAAGGTTGGTGTCCATGCATCCGTGCTGGTCTCTCCATACATGTCCGGGTGTCCTGTGAAACACTAAGCTTAATTTATTTGGAAATGACCAAGCTGTTCAATACACTGTCATCACTCAGTTGAGCAGAGGGAGAGAAATTCAAGTGACAAAACTCCAGAGAAGCTAGTGTCAGAGCACCCCGGCGTGGCATGCGTGCAGTGGGTTGGGGGGAGGGGGGCGGGGCGCGGAGCGCGGAGATCTCAGGTGTCCTCCCACTCTGGGCCTCTCCAGGCCCGCCGCTGCTCAGTGGACTCCCCCCACCCCCATCGCTTTGGCTGCTCAGGGCCGGGTGGTCTCTGCAGCTGCCCGGCATCCTGCCCGAGACCCCCCCTGCCCACACGCTGTCTTCCAGTCTCTCTCTGAACCCTCGACTCTTTCTGCCTCTGTCTCACCTGGCGAGGGTGCGTGCGAGTGCCTGTCCGTGTGCCTGGCTGTCGCTCGTCCGCTCTCTCAGGAAGGTCCTGTGCTGGGCCCGTGGCGTGGGGGCAGGGCGGGCCTCGGTTTGGGGACAGGGCGGGGCTGAGGCACTCCAGGGGGTTTGCACAGCCGGCAGGATGGGCGCCTGGGGCCCACGGCTGGGCTGCCGCTCAGACCGCAGGAGGCTCTGGGGACCGCGGCCCCGGGCCGACACCCCGCTCGTCCGGAGCCACGTGACCCTGAGCAGCGAACGGGATGGTGGGGGGCGGGGGGTGGGGGGGCATCGAGACGTCCTCCCCGCTCAAGCCACCCCCCTCCCCAACCCCGGCCAGAGCTCCCGCAGCCTCGCCAGGCCGCTCAGGTTCCGGAAAGCGCCCCGGGCCGGGCCAGGCGCGTGCTGGCCGGGGGTGGCGTCGGCTGGTCTCCCAGCTGCAGGGCCTGTCCCGGTTTTTCCCATCAGTTTCAACAGTGACGGTCACCCCACATTGTGAGTCGTCTAGATTTCTCACTGACACCCCTGTTAAGGAGTGGCTTTTTAGAGAGATAGGGAAGGTCACTTGGGGGATGTTAGTCATGAGAGAAAATAAGGGCTCAGGTGGGATTGCAGATGTCATCCAGGGGGTAAATAGAGACAGTTGTTGCTGGTACCAAGACATGAAGTTTTTTTTCCCCCTTTCCCCAAAAGGCCATATTACGACCACGTGGGGGCGCTGAGTAACAGCCCATAGCTCGGCTGGAAGGGTGGGCCTTTGATATTGATACCCTGGGATGGGTTGGACATACCCCCAACCTTTGTCATTAATGCAGATGCAGCCCGGGCTGCTTAGGTTCATTTGAGAAGCAGTGTGGTTTGCAAGTGAACATGCCTCGTTTAGGGAGAGATCAATAGCCATACAGGGAGATATGATTAGAAAGAGGAAGAACATCATATGATGCATTTTACTTATCTGAGGCAGGATTGATGGGATTCTGCTTGAACAAGAGCCTGAGATCTTCAAGAGGTTCACAGGAATAGCTGTCCTCTGGCTTTGGAGTCTCAGTTTCTGTCTCCCCCTCCTGTAGGCCATAGGGTTTTATTCTAGAATTGTGGACCCAGGCAGATAGACCCTTCACTTTTACAGCAGTTGAAGTCACTAGAACAACCTGATATGGCCCTGTCCATTTCACGGACAGCTGGTTAGGACTCCCTTTTTCTTGCCAGGTCTTTACTGATACTTGATCCCTTGGCTTTACCTGGGGATTTTTCAAGTCTTCCTGTAGATTGTTCTCCATACCGTTGGAGTTTTTGCTGAAACCTTCCCTGGTCAATTTTATGTTTTAAGAGTGTATTGGCATCCTCGTGAAGAAACAAATCAGAAGTTAAGAATGGTCGTCCATACATCATTTCATAAGGACTTAACAATAGTGGCCGTTTGGGGGATGTCCGTAGCCTCATGAGGGCTATGGGCAGCATATGTGTCCACTTATTATGTGTTTCTGACATAGCTTAGCCAGAGCCCTTTAAAGAGTCTGGTTGACTCTATCTACCTTTCCTGAAGCTTGAGGCCTCCAGGATGAACGGAGCTGGTATTTTATGCCTAAGCATGCGGCAAGGTTCTGGGGTATTGTGGCTGTAAGTGAGGGCCCGTTGTCACTCTGAAGTGACCGAGGCAGCCCAAACCTAGGCACTATCTCCTTCAGCAGAGCTTTACAGACTTCTGTAGCTCTCTCAGTCTCAGTAGGGAACGCTTCGATCCATCCTGTGAATGTGTCAATAAAGACTAGCAAGTAAGAATACCCTTGGGTCTTGGGCATGGCTGTAAATTCTAAATGTGGCGCGGCATTGCAAGTCCGCTCCTGGGTATGATCCCCGGTGTTGGACAGGTGTAATTAGAGGAGATCTGGTTTTTGGGTTATTTTTTTGACAGGTGTCACAATTTTGTGTGACTTGTTTAACAATCTTAGCTAACTGGGGATGGGAGAGAATAGGCTTAAGCAAGATTTCTAGATTATCTTTTCCAAAATGGGCGCTCTTATGTAAGGAGTTAGTAATGTTTTAAACCTGAGAATCTGGGAGTATTATTTGGGCCTGATCAGGCTGAAACCAACCATGTGACCCAATCTCCCAGTCCCACTCAGCATATCGGGAATGTCCCCCTTGGGTAAAATCTGGAGTCAGGGTTTCCTTGGGGAAAAGGGGGCAGATAGCAGTGGCAGAGGTAGTTTCCCCGGCAGCTCGTCCTGCCTCTTGATCAGCTTTCCTATTTACCTGAGCCTCTTTTTCTTGCCCCTTTTGGTGACTCTTGCAGTGGATGACAGTTAATTTTGCAGGAAGTTTGACTGCCTCCAGGAGCCTGAGAATGAGCTCTTTGTGTTTAATAGCAGAGCTTCGGGCACTGAGCATCCCTCTTTCTTTCCAAAGTGCTGCACGGGCATGCAGAATGAGGAAAGCATACTTAGAGTCCATACACACATTAATCCTCTTTCCTTCTCCTAACTCCAAAGCTCTTGTCAGGGCAAAAAGTTCAGCTTTCTGAGCTGAGGGGTCTGGGGGAAGAGACCCACTTTCCTTAGTTTCTTCCAGGCTCGCTACAGCATATCCTGCTTTCCTCTCTCCCTTTTCTACAAAACTGCTGCCATCTGTGTCCCAGGTTTCCTCTGGGTCTGATAAAGTGTCTCTGATAGGTCCCGGCGAGAAGAGTATAACTCGTCTGTGATTTGTATGCATTGGTGATCCAGAGGGGAGGTAGGGGTATCTGGCAGTAAGGTTGCTGGATTTAAAGTCTGGCAGACCCTCCACTTTATTTCTGGAGTGTCAAGGAGGAGGGCTTGGTATTGGGTGATCCTTCCCCCTGTCATCCACCTGTCCCCTGTCGTTTCAAAGACTGCTTGCACCCGGTGAGGCGTATACACTGTGGTGGGCTGATCCAGGGTCAGCTTAGATGCCTCCTTAACCATAAGAGCAGTGGCTGCTACTGCCCGGAGGCAAGTAGGCCACCCTCTGTCCACCTCATCTAGTTATTTTGAGAGATAAGCCACAGGTTGTAATACGGGCCCCATCATCTGCTCTAACACCCCAAGAGCAGTTCCTGTCCTTCCAGAAACATAGAGTCTAAAAGGCTTCTCCAGGTTGGGGAGGCCTAAAGCTGGGGCTGTAGTGATGGACTCTTTTAGGACATTAAAGGCCACCTTGCAGGTCTCATGCCAGTCGAGTGGCTCTTCCTCTTTCCCCCTTAAATTTTCATATAGGGGTCTGGCCAGATTGCCATAATTAGGAATCCAGATCCTGCAAAACCCGGTCCTTCCTAAAAATCCCCTAAGCTGTTGTTTTGTTTGGGGGTACGGGGTATATAAGATGAGGGATCTCCCCTCGGGGTCAGGCATTCTTTTTCTCTCCGTAATTATAAATCCAAGGTATTTTACTTGGGTTACGCTAATCTGAGCCTACTTGGGGGATACTCGATAACCCTTTTCATACAGGAAAGCTAGCGTTTTAAATAGTGTCCATTTGAGAGCTGGTAAAATCTGGCCTAGCTATGAGCAAGTCATCCACATACTGTATTAGACTACTGTTTGTTAAAGTTAATTCCCTTAGTTCTCTCCCCGAGGAAGTCCCGAAGATATGAGGGCTGTCCCTAAACCCTTGGGGTAGTCGAGTCCAGCCAAGAGTTGTATGGTCTCTCTTGTTTCCAAGTCCCGCCACTGAAAAGCAAAGAGATTTTGGGATTCAGGATGGAGAGGAATGCAAAAGAAAGCACCTTGAAGGTCCAAGACTGAGAAGTACTTGGCATTTCCTGGGACTTGGGATAGGAGGGTATATGGGTTTGGGACTATGGGGTGGATGGGAACCACAGCTTCATTCACAGCTCTTAGATCCTTTACGAATCGGTAAGATCCATCTGGATTTTGAACGGGCAAGATTGGGGTGTTGCAGGGGTCTCACAGCTGATTCGAGTTCCAGTATCTCGGTATTTGTTAACTAATGGTCTAAGACCCTCAAGAGCTACTGGTTTTAAGGGATATTGTCTTTTCCAGGGCTAGGGAGCATTTGGTCTCAGAGAAATTTTTACTGGTGGAACATTTATGGCTAAACCAGGGCTGGAGACATCCCACACCTGGGGATTGACCTCATCTAGACAAGGGAGAGACTCCTCCTTTTCTACCTCTGACTGTAAATATTCAGACATAGGCAAAGAAAATTATCGACTTCTACCTTTGTGTCCCCAAGTCACTCTGGTTTGGAGGCGAAAGTATTATTCTCAAAAGGGAAAATTTGGAAGCTGCAAACATGAAAAATTTAAAGAGTCACGCAGAGGCTAGTCACTCTAAGCTAACCCCTAAGACATTTTTGACTGATTTCTAGCTTCTCTTCTTTAACCTTTTTTATCTACAGTAATCCTGTGTGTTCCTTTTAGTTAGGGATTCATTTTTAGACTATCCTGACTCTTCCCCTACGTTCCAGTTTTGGGTCTGATACACTTAGAGATGTGCCAAGTGCTTCCTGAATACTATAGAATATATTTTATATTTAAAATACTTCCATGCTTATGTAGTGAGTCAATGATTTTAAGTTTATTAGTTACACATTTCAATGTAAAAGTCAATGTGTGAACTAACATATTCACGACTTGGAAAAGTTGGCTTTTTTTTGCTGTGTGTTTGAACTCCTCACCCGACCAAAAGTCATGGAGAGGTCTATTGTTTTTCTAAAATGGTTATTGTGTTGTTTATTTTCTGGTAATTGAATTAGGGTGTGAGTTGCAAAGCCTGTGTTTCTGTTCATTTCATTCCATTTTTTCGGGTTTCTATCTCTCTCCTGAGTCAGACAGTAATTTCCCATTGGTTGTCCAGTTACGAAGATTGGTGTCCATGCATCCGTGCTGGTCTCTCCATACATGTCCGGGTGTCCTATGAAACACTAAGCTTAATTTATTTGGAAATGACTTAGCTGTTCAATACACTGTCATCACTCAGTTGAGCAGAGGGAGAGAAATTCAAGTGACAAAACTCCAGAGAAGCTAGTGTCAGAGCGCCCGGGCGTGGCATGCGTGCAGGTAGTTGGGGGGGGGGGGGCGGGGCGCGGAGCTTGGAGATCTCAGGTGTCCTCCCACCCTGGGCCTCTCCAGGCCCTCCGCTGCTCAGTGGCCTCCCCCCGCCCCCATCGCTTTGGCTGCTCAGGGCCGGGTGGTCTCTGCAGCTGCCCGGCATCCTGCCCGAGGCCCCCGCTGCCCACACGCTGTCTTCCAGTCTCTCTCTGAACCCTCGTCTCTTTCTGCCTCTGTCTCACCTGGCGTGGGTGCGTGCGAGTGCCTGTCCGTGTGCCTGGCTGTCGCTCGCCCGCTCTCTCAGGAAGGTCCTGTGCTGGGCCCGTGGCGTGGGGGCAGGGCGGGCCTCGGTTTGTTGACAGGGCGGGGCTGAGGCACTCCAGGGGGTTTGCACAGCTGGCAGGATGGGCGCCTGGGGCCCCGACTGGGCTGTCCCTAAGCCCGCAGGAGGCTCCGGGGACCGCGGCCCCGGGCCGACGCCCCGCTCCTCCGGAGCCACGTGACCCTGAGCAGCGAACGGGATGGTGGGGGGCGGGGGGTGGGGGGGCACCTAGACGTCCTCCCCGCTCAAGCCACCCCCCTCCCCAACCCCGGCCAGAGCTCCCGCAGCCTCGCCAGGCCGCTCGGGGTCCGGGAAGCGCCCCGGGCCGGGCCAGGCGCGTGCTGGCCGGGGGTGGCGACGGCTGGTCTCCCAGCTGCAGGGCCTGTCCCGGTTTTTCCCATCAGTTTCAACAGTGACGGTCACCCCACATTGTGAGTCGTCTAGATTTCTCACTGACACCCGTGTTAGGGAGTGGCTTTTTAGAGAGATAGGGAAGGTCACTTGGGGGATGTTAGTCATGAGAGAAAATAAGGGCTCAGGTGGGATTGCAGATGTCATCCAGGGGGTAAATAGAGACAGTTGTTGCTGGTACCAAGACATGAAGTTTTTTTTCCCCCTTTCCCCAAAAGGCCATATTACGACCACGTGGGGGCGCTGAGTAACAGCCCATAGCTCGGCAGGAAGGGTGGGCCTTTGATAGTGATACCCTGGGATGGGTTGGACATACCCCCAACCTTTGTCATTAATGCAGATGCAGCCCGGGCTGCTTAGGTTCAGTTGAGAAGCAGTGTGGTTTGCAAGTGAACATGCCTCGTTTAGGGAGAGATCAATAGCCATACAGGGAGATATGATTAGAAAGAGGAAGAACATCATATGATGCATTTTACTTATCTGAGGCAGGATTGATGGGGTTCTGCTTGAACAAGAGCCTGAGATCTTCAACAGGTTCACAGGAATAGCTGTCCTCTGGCTTTGGAGTCTCAGTTTCTGTCTCCCCCTCCTGTAGGCCATAGGGTTTTATTCTAGAATTGTGGACCCAGGCAGATAGACCCTTCACTTTTACAGCAGTTGAAGTCACTAGAACAACCTGATATGGCCCTGTCCATTTCTCGGACAGCTGGTTTGGACTCCCTTTTTCTTGCCATGTCTTTACTGATACTTGATCCCCTGGCTTTACCTGGGGATTTTTCAAGTCTTCCTGTGGTTTGTTCTCCATACCGTTGGAGTTCTTGCTGAAACCTTCCCAGGTCAATTATATGTTTTAAGAGTGTATTGGCATCCTCGTCAAGAAACAAATCAGAAGTTAAGAATGGTCGTCCATACATCATTTCATAAGGACTTAACAATAGTGGCCGTTTGGGGGATGTCCGTATCCTCATGAGGGCTATGGGCAGCATATGTGTCAACTTATTATGTGTTTATGACATAGCTTAGCCAGAGCCCTTTTAAGCGTCTGGTTGGCTCTCTCTACCTTTCTTGAAGCTTGAGGCCTCCAGGATGAGTGGAGCTGGTATTTTATGCCTAAGCATGTGGCTATGTTCTGTGGTATCGTGGCTGTAAGTGAGGGCCCGTTGTCACTCTTAAGTGACCGAGGCAGCCCAAACCTAGGCACTATCTCCTTCAGCAGAGCTTTACAGACTTCTGTAGCTCTCTCAGTCTCAGTAGGGAACGCTTCGATCCATCCTGTGAATGTGTCAATAAAGACTAGCAAGTAAGAAAACCCTTGGGTCTTGGGCATGGCTGTAAATTCTACTTGCCAGTCCACTCCTGGGTATGATCCCCGATGTTGGACAGGTGTAATTAGAGGAGGTCTGGTTTTTGGGTTATTTTTTAGACAGGTGTCACAATTTTTTGTGACCTGTTTAACAACCTTAACTAACTGGGGATGGGAGAGAATAGGCTTCAGCAAGATTTCTAGATTATCTTTTCCAAAATGGGCGCTCTTATGTAAGGAGTTAGTAATGTTTTAAACCTGAGAATCAGGGAGTATTATTTGGGCCTGATCAGGTTGAAACCACCCATGTGACCCAATCTCCCAGCTCCGCTCCTCATATCAGGAATGTTCCCCTGGGGTAAAATCTGGAGTCAGGGTTTCCTTGGGGAAAAGGGGGCAGATAGCAGTGGCAGAGGTAGCTTCCCCGGCAGCTCGTCCTGCCTCTTGATCAGCTTTCCTATTTCCCTGAGCCTCTTTTTCTTGCCCCTTTTGGTGACTCTTGCAGTGGATGACAGCTAATTTTGCAGGAAGTTTGACTGCCTCCAGGAGCCTGAGAATGAGCTCTTTGTGTTTAATAGCAGAACTTCGGGCACTGAGCATCCCTCTTTCTTTCCAAATTGCTGCACGGGCATGCAGAATGAGGAAAGCATACTTAGAGTCCATACACACATTAATCCTCTTTCCTTCTCCTAACTCCAAAGCTCTTGTCAGGGCAAAAACTTCAGGTTTCTGGGCTGACGTGTCTGGGGGAAGAGACCCACTTTCGTTAGTTTCTTCCAGGCTTACTACAGCATATCCTGCTTTCCTCTCTCCCTTGTCTACAAAACTGCTGCCATCTGTGTCCCAGTTTTCCTCTGGGTCAGATAAAGGTGTCTCTGATAGGTCCCGGCGAGAAGAGTATAACTCGTCTGTGATTTGAATGCCTTGGTGATCCAGAGGGGAGGTAGGGGGATCTGGCAGTAAGGTTGCTGGATTTAAAGTCTGGCAGACCCTCCACTTTATTTCTGGAGTGTCAAGGAGGAGGGCTTGGTATTGGGTGATCCTTCCCCCTGTCATCCACCTGTCCCCTTTCGTTTCCAAGACTGCTTGCACATGGTGTGGCGTATACACTGTGTTGGGCTGACCCAGGGTCAGCTGAGATGCCTCCTTAACCATAAGAGCGGTGGCTGCTACTGCCCGGTGGCTGCAAGTGGGCCACCCTCTGGCCACCTCATCTAGTTATTTTGAGAGATAAGCCACAGGTTGTAATACGGGCCCCATCATCTGCTCTAACACCCCAAGAGCAGTTCCTGTCCTTCCAGAAACATAGAGTCTAAAAGGCTTCTCCAGGTTGGGGAGGCCTAAAGCTGGGGCTGTAGTGATGGACTCTTTTAGGGCATTAAAGGCCACCTTGCAGGTCTCATGCCAGTCGAGTGGCTCTTCCTCTTTCCCCCTTAAATTTTCATATAGTGGTCTGGCCAGATGACCATAATTAGGAATCCAGATCCTGCAAAATCCGGTCCTTCCTAAAAATCCCCTAAGCTGTTGTTTTGTTTGGGGGTACGGGGTATTTAAGATGAGGGATCTCCCCTCGGGGTCAGGCATTCTTTTTCTCCCCGTAATTATAAATCCAAGGTATTTTACTTGGGTTAAGCTAATCTGAGCCTACTTGGGGGATACTCGATAACCCTTTTCATACAGGAAAGTTAGCATTTTAAATAGTGTCCATTTGAGAGCTGGTAAAATCTGGTCTAGCTATGAGCAAGTCATCCACATACTGTATTAGACTACTGTTTGTTAAAGTTAATTCCCTTAGTTCTCTACCCGAGGAAGTCCCGAAGATATGAGGGCTGACCCTAAACCCATGGGGTAGTCGAGTCCAGTCGAGAGTTTTATGGTCTCTCTTGTTTCCAAGTCCCGCCACTCAAAAGCAAAGAGTTTTTGGGATTCAGGATGGAGAGGAATGCAAAAGAAAGCACCTTGAAGGTCCAAGACTGATAAGTACTTGGCATTTCCTGGGACTTGGGATAGGAGGGTATATGGGTTTGGGACTATGGGGTGGATGGGAACCACAGCTTCATTAACAACTCTCAGATCCTGCACGAATCGGTAAGATCCATCTGGTTTTTGAACGGGCAAGATTGGGGTGTTGCAGGGGGACTCACAGCTGATTCGAGTTCCAGTATCTCGGTATTTGTTAACTAATGGTTTAAGACCCTCAAGAGCTACTGGTTTTAAGGGATATTGTCTTTTCCAGGGCTAGGGAGCATTTGGTCTCAGAGAAATCTTTACTGGTGGAACATTTATGGCTTAACCAGGGCTGGAGACATCCCACACCTGGGGATTGACATCATCTAGACAAGGGACAGACTCCTCCTTTTCTACCTCTGACTGTAAATATTCAGACATAGGCAAAAAAAATTATCGACTTCTACCTTTGTGTCCCCAAGTCACTCTGGTTTGGAGGCGAAAGTATTATTCTCGAAATGGAAAATTTGGAAGCTGCAAACATGAAAAATTTAAAGAGTCACGCAGAGGCTAGTCACTCTAAGCTAACCCCTAAGACATTTGTTGACTGATTTCTAGCTTCTCTTCTTTAACCTTTTTTATCTACAATAATCCTGTGTGTTCCTTTTAGTTAGGGATTCATTTTTAGACTATCCTGACTCTTCCACTACGTTCCAGTTTTGGGTCTGATACACTTAGAGATGTGCCAAGTGCTTCCTGAATACTATAAAACATATTTTATATTTAAAATACTTCCATGCTTATGTAGTGAGTCAATGATTTTAAGTTTATTTGTTACACATTTCAATGTAAAAATCAATGTGTGAACTAACATATTCACGACTTGGAAAAGTTGCCTTTTTTTGGTTTGTGTTTGAACTCCTCACCCGACCAACGGTCATGGAGAGGCCTATTGTTTTTCTAAAATGGTTATAGTGTTGTTTATTTTCTGGTAATTGAATTAGGGTGTGAGTTGCAAAGCTTGTGTTTCTGTTCAATTCATTCCATCTGTTCGGGTTTCTTTCTCTCTCCTGAGTCAGACAGTAATTTCCCATTGGTTGTCCAGTTACCAAGGTTGGTGTCCATGCATCCGTGTTGGTCTCTCCATACATGTCCGGGTGTCCTGTGAAACACTAAGCTTAATTTATTTGGAAATGACCTAGCTGTTCAATACACTGTCATCACTCAGTTGAGCAGAGGGAGAGAAATTCAAGTGACAAAACTCCAGAGAAGCTAGTGTCAGAGCGCCCCGGCGTGGCATGCGTGCAGGGGGTTTGGGGGAGGGGGGCGGGGTGCGGAGCGCGGAGATCTTAGGTGTCCTCCCACCCTGGGCCTCTCCAGGCCCGCCGCTGCTCAGTGGCCTCCCCCCGGCCCCATCGCTTTGGCTGCTCAGGGCCGGGTGGTCTCTGTAGCTGCCCGGCATCCTGCCCGAGGCCTGCCCTGCCCACAGGCTGTCTTCCAGTCTCTCTCTGAACCCTCTACTCTTTCTGCCTCTGTCTCACCTGGCGTGGGTGCGTGCAAGTGCCTGTCCGTGTGCCTGGCTGTCGCTCGTCCGCTCTCTCAGGAAGGTCCTGTGTTGGGCCCGTGGCGTGGGGGCAGGTCGGGCCTCGGTTTGGGGACAGGGCGGGGCTAGGCACTCCAGGGGGTTTGCACAGCCGGCAGGATGGGCGCCTGGGGCCCCGGCTGGGCTGCCCCTAAGCCCGCAGGAGGCTCCGGGGACCGCGGCCCCGGGCCGACGCCCCGCTCGTCCGGAGCCACGTGACCCTGAGCAGCGAACGGGATGGTGGGGGGCGGGGGGTGGGGGGGCACCGAGACGTCCTCCCTGCTCAAGCCACCCCCCTCCCCAACCCCCGCCAGAGCTCCCGCAGCCTCTCCAGGCCGCTCGGGGTCCGGGAAGCGCCCCGGGCCGGGCCAGGCGCGTGCTGGCCGGGGGTGGCGTCGGCTGATCTCCCAGCTGCAGAGCCTGTCCCGGTTTTTCCCATCAGTTTCAACAGTGACGGTCACCCCACATTGTGAGTCGTCTAGATTTCTCACTGACACCCGTGTTAGGGAGTGGCTTTTTAGAGAGATAGGGAAGGTCACTTGCGGGATGTTAGTCATGAGATAAAATAAGGGCTCAGGTGGGATTGCAGATGTCATCCAGGGGGTAAATAGAGACAGTTGTTGCTGGTACCAAGACATGAAGTTTTTTTTCCCCCTTTCCCCAAAAGGCCATATTACGACCACATGGGGGCGCTGAGTAACAGCCCATAGCTCGGCTGGAAGGGTGGGCCTTTGATAGTGATACCCTGGGATGGGTTGGACATACCCCCAAACTTTTCTTTAATGCAGATGCAGCCCGGGCTGGTTAGGTTGAGTTGAGAAGCAGTGTGGTTTGCAAGTGAACATGCCTCGTTTAGGGAGAGATCAATAGCCATACATGAAGATATGATTAGAAAGAGGAAGAACATCATATGATGCATTTTACTTATCTGAGGCAGGATTGATGGGGTTCTGCTTGAACAAGAGCCTGAGATCTTCAACAGGTTCACAGGAATAGCTGTACTCTGGCTTTGGAGTCTCAGTTTCTGTCTCCCCCTCCTGTAGGCCATAGGGTTTTAATCTAGAATTGTGGACCCAGGCAGATAGACCCTTC
This sequence comes from Muntiacus reevesi, assembly GCF_963930625.1. NCBI lineage: Eukaryota > Metazoa > Chordata > Mammalia > Artiodactyla > Cervidae > Muntiacus > Muntiacus reevesi. The sequence goes on from NW_027077913.1 coordinate 246,551, forward strand.
ACTTTTACAGCAGTTGAAGTCACTAGAACAACCTGATATGGCCCTGTCCATTTCTCGGACAGCTGGTTTGGACTCCCTTTTTCTTGCCATGTCTTTACTGATACTTGATCCCCTGGCTTTACCTGGGGATTTTACAAGTCTTCCTGTGGTTTGTTCTCCATACCGTTGGAGTTCTTGCTGAAACCTTCCCAGGTCAATTATATGTTTTAAGAGTGTATTGGCATCCTCGTCAAGAAACAAATCAGAAGTTCAGAATGGTCGTCCATACATCATTTCATAAGGACTTAACAATAGTGGCCGTTTGGGGGATGCCCGTAGCCTCATGAGGGCTATGGGCAGCATATGTGTCCACTTATTATGTGTTTCTGACATAGCTTAGCCAGAGCCCTTTTAAGAGTCTGCTTGGCTCTCTCTACCTTTCCTGAAGCTTGAGGCCTCCAGGATGATTGGAGCTGGTATTTTATGCCTAAGAATTCGGCTAGGTTCTGGGGTATCGTGGCTGTAAGTGAGGGTCCGTTGTCACTCTGAAGTGACCGAGGCAGCCCAAACCTATTCACTATCTCCTTCAGCAGAGCTTTACAGACTTCTGTAGCTCTCTCAGTCTCAGTAGGGAACGCTTCGATCCATCCTGTGAATGTGTCAATAAAGACTAGCAAGTAAGAAAACGCTTGGGTCTTGGGCATGGCTGTAAATTCTACTTGCCAGTCCACTCCTGGGTATGATCCCCGATGATGGACAGGTGTAATTAGAGGAGGTCTGGTTTTTGGGTTATTTTTTAGACAGGTGTCACAATTTTGTGTGACCTGTTTAACAACCTTAGCTAACTGGGGATGGGAGAGATTAGGCTTAAGCAAGATTTCTAGATTATCTTTTCCAACATGGGTGCTCTAATGTAAGGAGTTAGTAATGTTTTAAACCTGAGAATCAGGGAGTATTATTTGGGCCTGATCAGGCTGAAACCACCCATGTGACCCAATCTCCCAGCCCCGCTCAGCATATCGGGAATGTCCCCCTGGGGTAAAATCTGGAGTCAGGGTTTCCTTGGGGAAAAGGGGGCAGATAGCAGTGGCAGAGGTAGCTTCCCCGGCAGCTCGTCCTGCCTCTTGATCAGCTTTCCTATTTCCCTGAGCCTCTTTTTCTTGCCCCTTTTGGTGACTCTTGCAGTGGATGACAGCTAATTTTGCAGGAAGTTTGACTGACTCCAGGAGCCTGAGAATGAGGTTTTTGTGTTTAATAGCAGAGCTTCGGGCACTAAGCATCCCTCTTTCTTTCCAAATTGCTGCACGGGCATGAAGAATGAGGAAAGCATACTTAGAGTCCATACACACATTAATCCTCTTTCCTTCTCCTAACTCCAAAGCACTTGTCAGGGCAAAAATTTCAGCTCTCTGGGCTGAGGTGTCTGGGGGAAGAGACCCACTTTCCTTAGTTTCTTCCAGGCTCGCTACAGCATATCCTGCTTTCCTCTCTCCCTTTTCTACAAAACTGCTGCCACCTGTGTGCCAGTTTTCCTCTGGGTCAGATAAAGGTGTCTCTGATAGGTCCCGGCGAGAAGAGTATAACTCGTCTGTGATTTGTATGCATTGGTGATCCAGAGGGGAGGTAGGGGGATCTGGCAGTAAGGTTGCTGGATTTAAAGTCTGGCAGACCCTCAACTTTATTTCTGGAGTGTCAAGGAGGAGGGCTTGGTATTGGGTGATCCTTCCCCCTGTCATCCACCTGTCCCCTTTCGTTTCCAAGACTGCTTGCACCCGGTGAGGCGTATACACTGTGGTGGGCTGACCCAGGGTCAGCTTAGATGCCTCCTTAACCATAAGAGCGGTGGCTGCTACTGCCCGGAGGCAAGTGGGCCATCCTCTGGCCACCTCATCTAGGTATTCTGAGAGATAAGCCACAGGTAGTAATACGGGCCCCATCATCTGCTCTAACACCCCAAGAGCAGTTCCTGTCCTTCCAGAAACATAGAGTCTAAAAGGTTTCTCCAGGTTGGGGAGTCCTAAAGCTGGGGCTGTAGTGATGGACTCTTTTAGGGCATTAAAGGCCACCTTGCAGGTCTCATGCCAGTCGAGTGGCTCTTCCTCTTTCCCCCTTAAATTTTCATATAGGGGTCTGGCCAGATTGCCATAATTAGGAATCCAGATCCTGCAAAACCCGGTCCTTCCTAAAAATCCCCTAAGCTGTTGTTTTGTTTGGGGGTACGGGGTATTTAAGATGAGGGATCTCCCCTCGGGGTCAGGCATTTTTTTTCTCTCCGTAATTATAAATCCAAGGTATTTTACTTGGGTTAAGCTAATCTGAGCCTACTTGGGGGATACTCGATAACCCTTTTCATACAGGAAAGTTAGCGTTTTAAATTGTGTCCATTTGAGAGCTGGTAAAATCTGGCCTAGCTAAGAGCAAGTCATCCACATACTGTATTAGACTACTGTTTGTTAAAGTTAATTCCCTTA